>NW_015173132.1:1067547-1098923 GCF_001447785.1 Gekko japonicus
GTGCCCTTCCTTTAACCTTTTTTCCTTACAGAAATAATGACCACAGTTCCACAGCTGAATCTATGGTGTTAAGGGCACTCAGTACTCTCCTCCCCCGAGAGGAAGTTGGGATACATCATGTTGCTGCCATAACCCCTTGGTTTCCCTACTCATTTGTGCAGTGATAAGGGCAGCACCCTTGTTCCCTTTTGGACATTGGCCGTGAACCAAGTCAGCAACTTCAGGAATGATACATTGAGGAATTCTAGCAAAGGTTCGTCTAAATCCCACAACCAATCTGCTCTTAAAATCCGCCTTTATTTTCAAATAGGACCTCCAGTGACTGAAATCATCAGAGATTTGGGAGATGTAGTTCAAGGTCAAGCAATTACTGTACACCTTGGGAAATGTTTAAAGACCTCGCTTCACTCAGGGGGCCTGTAACCTTCTTGTAAAGCTATGGTACATAAAAGAGCCGGATAGAAGAAAACTGCTTAGTCTTATTCTTCTTCCATTAACAGATCTAAATTGGGTAATATTTCAATACATCCCCCCCCTCCACACAATTTGTACCACAGTCACTGCATAACAACCTTTAATCCCTAAGCAATCAGCCAACTATAGAATCCAATTGATGCTTTTTCTTAAAAAAGAGAGAAAAGATAAAATAAATTAGTTTCTTCACAGCAGCCAAGTTAATCGTTAAATCTAACCATTTTACTTTTTATAAAATGATCTTATATACTGTAGTAACAAGTAATTCTGTTAGCTTTGCAGCGTATCATCAGACTCGGCTGGAGGTTTTCGTGCTGTCACCGAAAGGCAAATCGTTCTTCATTTTTGTAAGTCTGCAACACAGCACCCCATACAAAGACCAGGTAATGAGATCTGCAGTCATATCCACACAACAGCCCTAGTAAAAAGAGTCAGATGTTTTCTTACAGTTTACAATGAACAAATCATATTGTACTTATAGCACTCCCTTAGAATTCCTGCTCAGAAGTAAACCCCATGGACTTCAACATTACTTACTCCCTAGTAAGAATGCTGAGAATGGCCCTTTCTGCAGTCTCCTTTTAATTCATGTCCACCGTGGTGTCCTCCAGGCAATTCTGTGCTAAAATCGAATTCAACTTTCTTTTTAATCCAGGTGTCCCCCTCCCCCCATTCTCCCCATTCTGAACTAAAACCAAGTTCAACCTTCATTTTATTCTGGGGTTTCCCCCCATTCTGCATTACATGACCTCCCTTCAGTGTGTCAAGTCCTGGGTGCAATCACTCCCACAAACACTCCTGTAGCAGCAAGATATGTTTATTAAGAGGCAGAGAGGTTTCAAACATAGACAGCTTCTGTGTCGGAACTGGGTCCCAGACGCCAGTTCCGCCAATATACTATGAGCAAGAAATCCTACATATGCCAAGCGACCAATCATTGCTCCCATTTGGCCCACCACGCATCTGCCCCTGCCCTTGCGACCGCCCCTAACACCTGCAAGCTAACGGTTACATTATCTAGAAGCTCCCCAGACTACAAGGTCACACAGAAGGTGTTCTCAACATCCTCAGGAGGTCCCAGCATGAAAACTGTCAGGAGCTGGCACTAACCAAGCAAAGCAGACAGCCATACAGAAGAAGCAGAAGCAGAAGAGATTGGATTTATACCCCGCCCTTCACTACCCAAAGGTGTCTCAGAGCAACTTACAAACTCCTTTCCCTTCCCCTCCCCACAACAGACACCCTGTGAGGTAGGTGGGGCTGAGAGAGCTCTGACAGAAACGGCTCTTTTTTCAAGAACAGCTCTTATCAGAACTAGGGCTTGCCCAAGGTCATCCGGCCAGGTGCAAGTGGAGGAGTGGGGCATCAAACCCGGTTCTCCCAGATTAGAGTCCGCGCACTTAACCACTACACCAAACATAAATGTCCAGTCCCCCGTCCCCATTCCCAGCAGTGATGATAAACAACTACGGAAAAGAGCAAGGTTGTGTGCGACATAGGAACTGTAGAAAAGTGCATATTAATCCATAACACAAGCAATGGAATAATGAAATGTGGGGCAATAACCCCCAATACAATAGACCATGAGAGTTAGAAAAAGGAAATGTCTGGCAAACAAAGCCTGACCTTGACACAGTGGTCAGCCCAGTTTCAGCCTGCTGTTGCCCCCGGTTATTTGGATGCTGTTTTGCCTGGACTTAAATTGCCTCGACTTGAACACTGAGAAAATCCAAAGTGGCAGGCTAATGTGGAACCAATGTCAACAGATCTCCATAAAAACCATGATCCAACCCAGCCTAAACCCATTTAAACCAGCTTTTCTGTACCCTGTAGGGCTGCCAGACTCCCCGGTGAAGGTGGGGGGTCCCCTGCTGCCAGGCCCTGCCCCCCAGCTGCTGATCAGCTGGCTGGTGGACTTACCAGTAGAAAGAAGAAGGCCTAGGCCATGTTGCCGGTGTTGTACAGGAAGTGCTGTCATCATGCCAGCGACTTCCAGGCGATGCTCTGGTATTTGGTCAAGAACTCTATGTTAGAAGCCGGCTTTACCATAGAGTTTTTGCCCAAATACCGAGCACTGCATGGAGGCTGCTGGCACAATGATGTCACTTCCTGTGTGGTGCTGGCAACATAGCCTAGACCTCTTCCTACTGTTGTCCCACCCATCCCTTCCGGTTGCCAGGAGGGACCTGGTGACCCTAGTACCTGTGACTTGGAAATACCAGCGACTGAACACAGCAGGTCTTATTTCTGAGCAGACATGTATAAGGGAGAGTAATCCAATAATGCCCAATCCAATCACACCTGCTATTGCCATTCGGCATCTGAAATCAGCTTTATAAAGTTTATACCTCCAGTACCTCGCGTTACATTTTGTGGCACGCATGGCCCAGCACAACAAAGTAACATTTATGGCCCCTCCTAACATATGAGTTCGACACCTCTGGTCTAACCGCTATACCAGTGGTGGCGAACCTATGGCACGGGTGCCAGAGGTGGCACTCAGAGCCCTCTCTGTGGGCACGCGTGCCATCGCCCCAGCCAGGACCAGACCATTATTAAAGTGTCGAATTCTCTGCCAAATAATTTTAAGTAAGTGAAAGCATTTGGGATTGCTTTCCCTATTTTGTTTGGATCATCTTAAGTTAATGTATGAGTTGTTTTTTCTAAAGTAAAACCTCAGTATTCAGGTTAAATTGCCGTGTCGGCACTTTGCGATCAATAAGTGGGGTTTGGGCACTCGGTCTCTAAAAGGTTTGCCATCACTGTGCTATACCATACCTGCTTGTGATAACTACTGGACATGTACATCGGAGATGAGAGGCAATAATCTGCCACATAACGCTCAACTACAATCTGCGTTTAGAATGCAAATAGTTCCCCATGTTATTTTCTTATTGCTATGCATTCACAGATACCCT
This sequence comes from Gekko japonicus, assembly GCF_001447785.1. NCBI lineage: Eukaryota > Metazoa > Chordata > Lepidosauria > Squamata > Gekkonidae > Gekko > Gekko japonicus. The sequence continues at coordinate 1,070,940 of NW_015173132.1, forward strand.
ATGGTACAATTCTTGGTGGAGTACAGAGATGCTAGCAATAGTACCAGGGCTATTTTTGGGCAGGAACGCACAGGAACGGAGTTCCGGCTGGCTCCTGAGTTGGCCACGCCCAGCAGGAACTCATTACCATAATAGGCCACACCCAACGGCAGAAACTCATTAGGATTGGCTATATTAGGGGTGTGTGGCCTAACATGCAAAGAAGTTCCTGCTACAAAAAAAGCCCTGTTTTGACAACAAACAAGGTAAGCAGAATAAGAAGCAAAAGGTGGGTGTGGCTGGATGACCACACTTCTGGTAACATGGGGTGTGGCCTAATATGCTAATGATCTGTGCTGTTGGGTGTGGCCTATTATGCTCATGAGTTCCTGCTGGGCTTTTTCTACAAAAAAAAGGCCTGAATAGTACTATTATTTCAGTGTCCTAGTTTGGCCCATGGTATCACAAGATCCTACTCCATGAGTCTCTGGGTTTGTAACGCTAAGGCCCTAGCAACTGATTCAGTTGAGTGTCTAAGAAATCACAATTTCTGTGAAAAATCCCTACAAATCAAACCTCCGTAATTCAAAAAAGGCTTTCACAATCCAAAAACAACCACAAACAAACCTTCACTGACATCAAGCTTAGAAAACTGGGGAAAGCTTCCTTTTGAAAATGTAATAAACCCCCCTAATGCTAATAAAAAAAGGAACACGTGTCAATGAAGCTCATCTAACCCAGGCAAACTGGTCAAATGCTGGAAGACCAACGAGAATCTTGTTTGTTATTACAAGCTTACAAATGGTGCCTCGAGGATTGTGAATCATATTTGAAAGGCTTTGGGGCTCCATATGCTTCCTTTAACTGTCCATAGTAACCAAGACAAAATGCTTCTTTTATTTCAGGGGGGAAGCTGTCAGTCCACAGTAGAAGAGCCGGATTCGAGTCCCTTCGGGGAGCTCTGACTCGCAGAAGCTTATACCCTGAAAATCTCCTTGGTCTCTGCTACGGGACTCAAATCTAGCTGCTTCTTTTTGTTACTTAAGATTGTCACCAGTCTGTTATAAAGTTTGATTTAGAGCTTTATAAAGGTAGATGTTACAAGGCAGCTACTCATCACAGTCCCCCAAGGGCTTTTTAAGAAAATGAAACGTAATAATGAGAGTCTGTGCAAAGGACTAGCAGGGGGTTATGGGTTGGTTAACCTGATACTGGAGGGAGGACAGCTTGTGTTCTTCATGACTCCCATTACTCAACAAATTAAAATTCTGACCTAGAGCACTCTCTCGTACTTCAATTCTCTACCCAAGTTTTAAGATACCATTACTGACTGCACATTCTGAGAACTCGTGAACATACAAAGCTGCCTTCTACTGAGTCGGTTTATTAAGGCCATCCTTGTCTAGCCTAACTAGCAGTGGCCCTGCTGATGGACCTCTGGATGACACCTGGATTTTGGCCACTGTGTGATGCAAAATGTTGGACTAGATGGGCCACTGGAGAGCCAGTTTGGTGTAGTGGTTAAGAGCAGCAGACTCTAATCTGGGAGGACCGGGTTTGATTCCTCACTCCTCCACACGCAGCCAGCTGGTGTGACCTTGGGTCAGTCATAGTTCTCTCAGAGCTGTTCTCTCAAGGGCAGTTCTCTTAGAGCTCTCTCAGCACCACCTACCTCACAGGGTGTCTGTTGTGGGGAGAGGAAGGAAGGAGATTGTAAGCCACTTTGAGATTCCGAGTGAAGGGTGGGGTATAAACCCAACTCTTCCTCCTCCTCCTCCAACATGGCTCCTCTTATGTTCTTAGCAGCGGCTGTCTAGGGTCTCAGGTGGAGGTCCTTCACACCACCTGCTATCTGAGTCTTTGATCCCACAGATCGACCCTAGGATGTTCTACATGCAAAATAAAAGATGCTCCACCACTCTGAGCCACAGACCTTGCCCTAAACACAATTGCATCATAATATTCCTATATTATCAGCAGGGGATCCAGAGACTTGGACAGTAGAATGTATTCGAATCCTGCCTATATGCTAGGATAGTCACACTGGAACCAAATGTCTCTTTTAATGGGATTTCAAGTTTCTACTTGAAAAACAAAACCTGAGGATATTCTGGGCAGTTTTGCTATTCTATGACTTGTGAGTCAAGATTTGCATAGGCTTCTTCGAGATGTCTCTGTTTATTTAAAGTCCCATTATCGTATTGCCAGCTCATTTACTATTTTATTAAATTTAAACAAGCCACAGTTATTGAATCTGAGTCCTATACAATGTTTGAAATCCTCTCCTTTTTTAACCTAGTTGAATGGAGGCTCTCCTATCATTCAGTCTACACAATGTTCTGCTAATGTGCTCTCTTGGAAACAGATGTGATGATCCTCAAAGCACTTACAAGGCCCCATTGAGTTCAGCATAGCTCTGGCATCGCAATTGTATTTACGATCGCAATCAGAATCTCAATTCCGTGCCCTGATTGCCAGCCCAAGATACCAACTTTTGGGGGGCATTTGATGATGCAGTCAGAATCTCAGTTCCGTGCCCTGAGGTTGCCAGCCCAAGATAACCAACTTTTGGGGGGCATTTGATGATGCATATCACATTTTACACATGTTAATGGAGACGATTTGCCAAGGTCATTATTTTGCATTCCAGCAGATAGCTGGACCACACGGGGTGAAGACAGAGACTGCATTAGCAGTGACCCCAATTATTTTGGTGAGAGCCGCAAATACTTTTGTTTCCAAAAGCTATCCGGCGTCTATCAGCAGACAACCTCACAGGAATTAATGTTCCATTTCTTCTTCTTCTGATGCTGTAACTCCGTTTAAAAATAGTCTTTTATCATGCACCATCACACTAGGAAAACGAACACATATCCGTGGGGTGATGATGAAAAGGTGGGCCAAGGTATTAAGGGAATCTGTCTACATTCCTGAAGGTTGTGGATTTGAGCCTCGTTTCCTCTCGCACCAGATGGCTCTCTGTGTTTCATTCTGCCAGAGATCTGATCCATCTGATAGAAGAACTGCTTGGACTTCAAACACACTGGGTATTCCACATTGGTTTGTTTGTTCCTGCAGAAAATATTGTGTGGGTAATTGAGATGTTTTTGCCACTGCAGAGTAATAGGGTCATCGCCCCCCCCCGTTTTTACCATCAGGAAGTACATGAAAAGGCAGGGGCCCCCTCAATGCACCATGTACAAACACATGGTTTCTCACTTGCTAGCCACCCCTTCCTTGGTGCAAGCTGTCAATATTGATAGTAGTGTCAAGCCAGCCAAGCAAACATTCACTTGCCTGGAACTGGATGAGATGGCACCAAACTCCATCGTTAGCTCCCCCCAACAGTTGCTGGAAAGGACAAGAACTCCCCCCCCCCGCAATTTTCCCACACAGCAGCTGCTGATGGTTCACACAAACAAACCATTTCAGCACCTGCTGTGAGCCACGTATGTTATTCAGAGTCACTCAGGGTTAGCTGCCCCTCCAGTTCTGATTTTTTTTTTTAACTATGCTGTATGTCCTGTAAAGAAAGAAGATGAGAAGCTGGACAGACGTTTGGCACAAAAGAATCCTGACAACTAGATGTACCAGGTAATGCACATTTAAGCCACTGGGTTCTTGTTTAGAGAAATCAGTCCATATGGTCAAAGCAATGGTATTTCCAGTAGTAATGTATGGCTGCGAGAGTTGGACTATAAGGAAGGCTGAGTGCCGAAGAATAGATTCTTTTGAATGATGGTGCTGGAGAAGAATCTTGAGAGTCCCGTGGACTGCAAGGAGATCAAATCAGTCAATCCTCAAAGAAATCAACCCTGACTGTTTCCTGGAAGACCAGATACTGAAGCTGAAGCTCAAATACTCTGGCCACCAAATGAAAAGGGAGCACTCACTGGAGAGGAACCTGATGCTGGGAAAGACTGAAGGTAAAAGAAGAAGGGGGCGGCAAAGGATGAGATAGTTAGACAGTGTCATCGATGCAACGAACATGACAGTAAACAAACTCCGGAGGACGATGGAAGACAGTAGGACCTGGCATGATGTGGTCCATGGGGTCGGCAAAGAGTCAAACTTGACTGTGCGACTAAACAACAACAAAAACAATGGAGGAGAGGAAAGCTATGAGCTCCTTGGAGGAAGGGTGAGATAAAAATGTGATAAATATGTAAATTTGCATGAGTGTACATTTTTAATTGATTTTCCTCTCTTTGACCTAATGATGAGGTCTGCTCTTCAGTAGACTCGGTAGATTCAATATGTCCCTGCTAGTAACACTCAGGTGAAGGTAACAAGACATCACATTTTTTTTAAAGAAAGCTGACAAACTATAATGGTGAATTGGACACTATAAGCAATAATATATTGGATGTGTTGAGCATATTTTGAAATGTTTATTTCTTTCCTGACAGCATAATTCAAATACAAGTTTCTTGATAAATGCAACAACTATCATCATAGCACACTGCCTCAAAATGGAAAAGAAAGAAAGAAAGAAAGAAAGAAAGAAAGAAAGAAAGAAAGAAAGAAAGAAAGAAAGAATCTCAATTTTCCCTGAAAGTCAATTACAATCTCCCTTGGAAGAACCTTGAGTAAAGTTGACCATTTCAGTAACTGTTTCAGAGGGCAACGACGAATTTACCTTTTAGCCTTGTATTCCATTTGAACCAGAATTCAAAATACTTAGAATCAGTTCCACGCCGACTTTCTATTCAGCCTTTCAAATATGCAAGTAACTGTTTTAAAATCCCAATAAGAAGGGCAATAAGTGTCTTGGAGCAAACTGTTTTTGAAAGCAGTATATGTTGTTTGGTTCTCTGTCCAATACCACTTGGACCGTTCCATTTAGGACATGTGCCATGCAGCAGATGGAATCATCAGGTCTTTTGCAAGGTAATTCATATGTTTTGTTGGGTCTATCCTGTGCAAATCCAAGCTATCAAATTCTCATCAAATGCTTGGCGACTTCTACCCTATCGAATCTAACACTGACCTTAATTATACACGTGCTCACTAAACCATAAGATTCTATTTGGTCCTCATTTAAAAGGGCTGTTTTCTTGGCCAGTTTCGAGGAAACAATCCCATTTTTCAGTATTCCTGCTTTTAAATAATTTGTTAGACTTGCAACAGCAGTGCGCTGAGAATTTCGCCTTGTCCGGAGACAGTAACTCGACTGTGGAATTCTAAAATACAGATGAATAATGCCTCTTCTCTTGCTCTTGTCAATTTCCTTATTATTTATTAATTTTTCAAATTGCATCAAAGAGGAGCTGAGGAGGTACAACAGTCCCATAAATTGGAAAGAATCGCATTCCCCTTTAATCCATTCTGACATTGGTTTGATCCATGGCCCCAGTGAACAAGATCTGTGACTGAAGCTTTTAAATGAATACTTAAAACCCACATTTCATGAAACATAACGCCTTTGAAATGGACAGGAATCCCAAGGCAAGGCAGCCAGGGAGGGGGAAAAAAATCAGACAAGGTAATCTTCAACAACGGCGATCAGAGCTGATTTGTTCTCTCTCGCCAGTTTCCTGCATTATGAACTGATACGAACGGATTCCATCAATGCAAAGTGCAGACTCATTGATATGTTGAGTGCATTTGTCACTTGGATAGCCTTGCGCTAGTCGTTCATGACTGACCACTATATCCGTAGTGATGTATCCTTCCGGTATCCATATTGATCTCTCTGTCCATTGCTGGGGTCTCCAGACAAGACAATTGAAAACTGTATCAAATTGTAAAATTCAGAGAAGCATATCAACAGCTTCAGTGGAGACACAAAAATGTGCTCCTCACAAAATCAAGAGGCGGTGTGGCCTCGCGGTTAGAGCGCTGGACTATGACTTCGGAGAACCAGGTTCCAGTTCTTCGTTGCCATGGAACTGACTGGGTGACCTTTGGCCGCTCTCTCTTTCTCTCAGCCTGGCCTTCCTCACAGGGTTTTTGTGATGATAAAATACAGAACACGGGAAACATGCCAGTATATGGCACCCGGGACACCATGAAGGAATCACAGGATTAAAAAATGTGATCACTTTCGGCGTGGTGTCGGGAGACAGGATCAGTACAAGAGTGCATTCCGTATGTTCTTTTCGTTCAACCAGTCTGGAGTTTGCTCTTGAATGCCAGGAAGAAGCGAAGGATCACGAGAAAGCCTGCATTTAGAACTCCGCTGAGAAGAGTGAATGCTCTCAGCTAAAACCAAACAAAAACATAGATGGAACAAACAGGGGCCAGCGAGGAAATGGGAAGGAGGGAGGGAAATGTCGATTTTCTCCCTCCTCCTCACTGTTGCTACTGCCACCGGCTTACCTTCCCCTCCATCTCCTGCTCCTTCCTGCCATCCTCTACCTTGAACACACCGACTGAATCAGACCCTTGGTCCGTCACAGTCAGGATTGTTTACTCAGACTGGCAGTGGCTCTCCAAGGTCTCAGGCAGAGGTCCTCCACCACACTGACTACATGGTCATTTTTAACTGGAGCTGCTGGGGATTGAACCGGGGACCTTCTGCATGCCAAGCAGACGCTCTGCCACTGAACCGTGGCCCTCCCCTATCTTATTTGTCTCTGCCTGCTCACCAGTGGCTTCCTTCCCATCTGCCCACTTTGAGTTTGTCCACCCAGCCACACTCTCTCTTATCCAGATCTCTAGCACCACCCCTGAAGCACAGGGCAGAGAAGTCATGGGTAAGGGTCAGCAGCCCAAAGCCGGTATAGTGGAGAGAGGCATATGGGTGGGGAGAGGGGAGCAACTAAGGCAACCTCATCTGCTCCTTTTGCCCGCTGCTGGTTTTCACACCTGATCTCTGGGATTTTTAAAATGCAATATCTGCACATGGACAGATTCCTCCCAACATGGTACAGTAAGTAGAGTGTCAGGAAGACCTGAGTTCAAATTCCCCCTCTACCATGGAAGCTCAAGTTAGCCTCCTATTCCATTTGAACCAGAGTTTAAAATATTTAGAATCAGATCCACACCCACTTTCCCTTTCTTTGACCTAATGATAAGGTCTGCTTTTCAGTAGACTCAGTATGTCCCTGCTAGTAACACCCAGTTGACGGTAACAACACATCACCTTTTCTTCAAGAAAGTTGACTAAGTATAATGCTGAACTGGACAGTGACTTGGGGCCAGTCACAGCCTCCCAGCCTCAAAGGGCTGTCATTGTTAGAAAATGGAGGAGGAGGAGGAAGAGATTTATACCCACCCTTCACTACCCGAAGGAGTCTCAGAGTGGCTTACAATCCCTTTCCTTTCCCCTCCCCACAACAGACACCCTGTGAGGTAGGTGGAGCTGAGAGAGCTCTGACAGAAACTGCTCTTGAGAGAACAGCTCTGAGAGAACTTGCAACTGATCCTAGGTCACTCCAGCAGTTGCATGAGGAGAAGTCCAGATTAGAGTTCACACTCTTAACCACTACACCAAACTGGTTTTCTGGACAGGAGAGCCATGTTCTAAGCCAATTTACGTTCCCTTTGGGGGGAGAAAGTGGGATATAAATAAAAAGGTAAAGGTTCCCTTGCTCGAAAGTCAGTCGAATCCGACACTAGGGTTGCGGTGCTCATCTTCGTTTCAAAGTCAAAGAGCTAGCGCTGTCCAAAGACGTTTCCGTGTTCATGTGGCCAGCATGACTAAACACCAAGGCGCACGGAACGCTGTTACCTTCCCACTAAAGTGGTACCTATTTATCTACTTGCAATTTCTTGCTTTCGAACTGCTAGGCTGGCAAGAGCTGGAACTAGAGATGGGAGCTCACTTCGTCATGTGGCACTCGGGTCTCGAACTGCTGAACTACCGACCTTCCACAGCCTGCAGTTCAGCGTCTTAACCAATTGAGCCACCGCAGCTCCTGGGGTATAAATAAAGGCATGCAATTTTTTTGGGTTTGACTCCAAATGTAAGTTTTTGCTGTAAACCTAGGCTCCACCCAGCTTTAAAGAAACATATTTTACCCTCGTATGGTCACCGCTTGTGCCTGTCCCCCCCCCTCTATGGGGGGCTATTTAGATATACAGCTGTAGAGCAACAATCTTCTCAAGTCTTGACCAAAATACTCTTTTCCAGCTAACATTCTTGCCATCCCTCCTCTTGGCTGAACGTTGGATGTTTATTTGATATCTTCTGAAGTTGCAGAATTCAACTAATTTGGCCCGCTCAACCCACCACCCCCACCACCAAGTATAAGGGCAGATTAGCTGTGGCCCTTGACAAACGAAGAGGAAGCGCATCCCACTGACAAGCCCTTCTCGCTAGTGAAGAATCAAGGGGGGCTTCTGTTATGATCCTCCAAAGGGATCTTTACGGTTTTAGCAACGTGGACATGCGCATCAGAGACCTGGATGTTGCAGACAACTCCATGGTTCTTTCTTTAAGTGGTTCCGCTTTAGAAACCAAACCAGGGCCCCGGTCACACGGAGGATTTGCAGCACTAAAGGCACGAATGTCAGGCGGATTTTCGGGGCGCAATCACACCGCAACATCTGGGAAGCATAGCGCACCTGTGGCCAACCCGTGGTGTCCCACCGAAGACACACAGTAAAAAAGTACCTCGGACAGTGCACTAGTATCCGGAAAACGCAGGGCAGGGGCGGGCGTCTGATTGCGGGAGCGCTAGTATCCCGTGGCATCCGGCGCCCGTCCACATCCCGTATCCCGTGGCATCTGGCGCCCGTCCACGTCCCGTTGCAAACCGGATGGTTTTCGCACAAACACGTAACTGAAAGCAGCGCTGCTCTGCGGAACTGCGCATGCGCACAAATGCAAAACGCTTGCCACGCCGCTTCTTTGCCACACTCCAGCATCACCGTGTGATCACCAGCTAACAGCCTAAGCGCGTAGAGTCACGGGACCGTGTGATCGGGCTACCGAGCTTTATTTTGCTCTGGGGCAATCAGCCACACCTCCCCCCCCCGCGTTATCTGGTCTGTGTGACCGGGGCCCAGGTAATTCAGAACAAAGACAGAAATTCAGAATTTTGTCAGCATCTCCATAGGAGATGGGTTCTGCAGGGAATTGCCGTTTGGCAAAATTGCCAAAGGGGCTGCTGCAGACCAGAATACAGGCAATTCCAGCTGAGCAAGCCTCACCACAGGCAGACTATGCCTCATTGATATGCTTGCCAACCCCCAGTTGGGGCCTGGAGATCTCCCAGAATAACTATGGATTTCCAGACTGAAGAGATAAAATCCCCCTGGAGAAAGGGACTCCTTTGGACTGTGGACTCTGTGGCATTACACCCTCCTGAGGTCCCTCCCCAGGTTCCACCCCCAAAATCTACAGGAGTTTCCCAACCCAGCACGGACAACCCTGCTCATTAACTTGCTGCTCATACATTACCTGCTCTTTCCCCCCCTTACAACACTTCCCATCTGGGGGGGCGGGGGAAGAAAACACATTTTCTGAGCTTTTCAATCTGCTGCAGCCTGTCCTTTAAAAATAATACTGTGGACTGGTTCTCAATCTAAATTACATATGACATAGTATAGTGGCTAAAGTCAGGTTTAAATGTACAGGTCAAGTTAAAGAAAACAAATACACTCAGGTACCCTTGCCAACTCCACGGTGGGACATTGCTGGGGATTTGGGGGGTGGGGCTTGGAGAGGGGTCCTCCAGGGTATATTACCAGACACAGCCAGTTTGGTATAGTGGTTAGGAGCGCGGACTCTAATCTGGGAGAACTGGGTTTGATTTTCCACTCCTCCACTTGCAGCTCCTGGTATGACTTTGGGTCAGTCGCAAGTTCTCTCAGAGCTGTTCTCTCAAGGGCAGTTTCTGTCAGAGCTCTCTCAGCCCCACCTAGCTCACAGGGTGCCTGTTTCGGGGAGGGGAAGGGAAAGGAGATTATAAGCCCCTCTGAGACTCCGAGTGAAGGCCGGGGTATAAATCCAATCTCTTCTCCGTCTTCTTCTTCTAGTTTCCACCCTCCATCGCTGCTATTTTCTCCAGGGGAACCAATCTTTATAGTCTGGATATCAATTGCAATTCTAGGAGGTCTTTGGGCCTCACCTGGAGGCTGGCAACCCTGCACACAAGTCTGACCTCCTGTTTAAGCTAAGTCTGCACCACCACCACCACTCCCAGGCAACCTCCTCTGAGATTCAGTCGAAAGTATCAAGTGAGCATCAGCACTTGGTTTAAAAACCAAAACCAAAACCAAAACCAAAACATGGTAGGGATACAGCAGGATGAAGTGCGGAGCAAATGTGTGCATGTCCCCCCCCCAACTGCGCTGTCTGCAAATGCCACTCCGTCATACATGCCAGCTGTGGATTGATCCTTAGTTTCCCCGTTTAAAGCTAAGTAGGGTAATTTAACTCGGAGAAGTCTGCACAAGAAGCATATGCCGTGCTAAATATTGTCGGGCGCTCCGTTCCTTCCCCCCCCCCCTTCAACCACAAGAAGCATACACGTCCCGGGCCCCAGCTGCATCAAACATCATTTAACACCTCTCCGTATTAGTCTAAGCGTGACGCCTTATTGTGATTTCAGCTGCAATAAAGGTGAGAGAACCAAAATGCCATTCGGAGCATGTGATTGGAAAGTGTTTAGGTAGCAAGCTGGCACATACCGTTCTCAAAATAAATACGAGGACTTTTTTTTTTTTGACAAAAAGCAGATTTCTCTTTCTTGGAGCTTTGCGTTCTAAAGCTGTGGCCTGCCGCTGTCAACATAAAGAGCAGATGCCATGGGAAAATGTTTTTCTGTACCACTTCAGAAATGTAGGTGGTGGGGAAGGGTCTGTGTGCTTGAATGGTCCCCCCCCCATTAAAAATCATTCCATGTAGATATCGAGTATGCCGTGGTAAACTGTAGGGTAGAATGCTTCACCCTATCATCTAGCTTTCTAAAACAACGGTGTATGTACCTGTATTGAGATATTTTATCTAGGGTTGCCAGCTTTGGGTTGGGAATTTCCCGGAAATTTGGGGGGCAGAGCCAGGGGAGGGTGGGGTCTTCAGTGGGGTATAGTGCCATAGAGTCCGCCCTCCAAAGCAGACATTTCCTCCAGAGGAACAGATCCCTGTCATCTGGAGATCAATTGTAATACTGGGAGATCACCAGGCCCCGCCTGATAGCTGGCAACCCTAATTCTAGCTAGAAGAAGAAGAGATTGGATTTATACCCCACCCTTCACTCGGAGTGTCAGAGCAGCTTACAAACTCCTTTCCCTTCCCCTCCCCACAACAGACACCCTGTGAGGCAGGTGGGGCTGAGAGAGCTCTTTCCAGAACTGTCCTTGAGAGAACAGCTCTGCCAGAACTATGGCTTGCCCAAGGTCATCCAGCAGCTGCATGTGGAGGAGTGGGGAATCAAACTTGGTTCTCTCAGATTAGAGTCTGCACACTTAACCACTACACCAAATTGGCTCTAGTACTTTTTAAAAAAATAATCGAAATCCTGCCCTTTCCCCAAGGAGCTCAGGGTGATGTTCATGGTTCTTCCTTTCCCATTTCATTCTCACAACCACCTTGTGATTCAGATTAGGCTGAGAAGGTGACTTGCCCAAGGTCACCTAGTGGGCTTCATAGTAGAAGGGGGATTTGAATTCGGGTCTTCCAGATCACAGTCAGACATTCTAACCTCCACAGTGTACTGGGTCCAGTGTTCCCTCTAAGCTGAGTTAGTGTGAGTTAGCTCACAGTTTTTTAGCCTCTAGCTCATGCATTTTTGTCTTAGCTCAGGAAGGATGGCTCCAGAGCAAACTAATTTATGCAGTAGCTAAATCACTGTCTCACAACTTTAATGCCAGGAGCTCACAAAGTAGAATTTTTGCTCTCAAGACTCCACAGCTTAGAGGGAACATTGACTGGGTCATTATTCAGTTGTGTCGTCCTGTGTGCAGAAGTGGTACAGATCTGACATATGAACATCCTGAACACGTTCTGATAATTATAACAGCCAAGGGGATCTTGATAGGGAAAAGAACTCCCCAAAGGTATGTTGGAGCCATGAACAGGATCTTCTTCTCCATGCATCTGCCTGTCTACCTGAGAATCAGCATCATGAATGAGACATGGACGGATAAAGCCATTGCTGCCTTCTGACTCAACTGGAGAAGCTACAGAGCTGGCAGGTGATCCCTACACTGGATACTTCAGCCAGCTTCATCCCAGCTTCTGAGGGTTCCAGTTCTTGGAGAATGCAAGAGCATGAGCGCCTTCTGCTCTCAAGCTCCCCACAGTTTGACATGTCATCCCCTCCTGAACTGAGGAGGGCCCTAGAGTAGGGCCCTCAAAACATCTTTTAGAAGCAGTGAGACTCATTGTCATTTGAGTACGTTTTTGTTGACCTGCCCTAGTCTCAGAGGGCAGCCATGTTGGTCTGCAATAGAAGTGCAAAATTCGAGTCCAGTCTCACCTTAGAGAGACCAACAAGATTTTGGGGATATAAGCTTCCTAGAGCCAAAGTTCCTTTTATCTTTCTATCCCTTTTGTTCACGGACACAAGGCCTTGGACAACCCTAAACTGTAGAACAATGAGATCCTTCTATTTTAATTTGGCTTTAACCCTTTACGCCTAGAAAAAGAAGTGGCTGCCAAACACTTTGCAACGATTCACAACTATATCCGAACCAAAAGTATATATTACATTCATGAAAGTACAAAGATGGGTTAGTGGTCATAGCTCAATGAAATATATAAAAATGTATCCAACAAATTGTTCACGTCAATTATATACTATTGGTAAAGAAAGAACGTATTCAAATCCAACAGCAGGCTCCTCTGTAGTCCTATATATCAATAGTGTCCGTAGACCGCCAAATGGAAAGAAGCAAGAAGAGGGGACCCGCAGTACTCACGGGGGGCGTCAAGTCTCCCCCCCAATGGCCAGAGCGGTCTCTGCGCATGCACAGGGAACGCTCTTTTACTTTTGGGGGGATTTAAGTATCCCCCGTATATTTTTTTCAACTTTTTAGATTTTTCTGCACACCTGGAGACTGCTCCACGTGTGCAGGAAAACCTCCCTGCCCCCCAAGTGCCCCCGATGTGCTGATTTAGATATCCACACGGGGGGGCAACTTGGCTATTAGATATATAGATAGTGGTAGAGGACACCAGTGCTCCTTCTAAGATGTGGAGTCTTGTGAGCAAAAATTCTACCTTGTGAGCTACTGGCATTAAAGGTGTGAGCGAGCGATTTGGCTACTGCATAAGTTAATTTGCTCTGGAGCCATCCTTCCTGAGCTGAGACAAAAATGTGTGAGCCGGAGGATAAAAAACGGTGAGCTAGCTCACACTAACTCAGCTTAGAGGGAACACTGGAGGACACCCACCGTGGAAAGAACAACTGCCGTACATCTCTCCCAGGTATAAATCAAGGCGGTTCAATCCTCTTCAACAGCAGCCGGTTAAACGGAACCCGATTTCCAAAATAACATAGGCACAGCTCAATAAGTTCGGAGAACCTTGGACTCCATTGAAATTTGAATCCCCACTCTTCCTCGGAAGCTTGCTGGGGGACCTTGGGCCAGTCAAACACTCACGGCCTAACCTACTACCTTGTTGGTAGGACAAAATGGAGGATGGAAGCACAACATCGTAAGCTGCTTTGGGTCTCCACTGCAAGGGAACGTGGGTTATAATTATCTAAATAAAAAAGTTTTTGTTCATTTATAGTGTGTTCTTATATGGAACTCTGAACGATTACTTATCCAAGGAAGTAATCAGGTACATATCCCTGTAGATCTAGCTATGTTGCAACATCATTCAGTTGGCCCCATTTGAACTGAGGACCATGTTCCTCCTTCCACCTGATAAGAACATTACCTACAATGTGGATGGGAAGAAGGACGGAGCATGGACGGCTTCAAGAGGGAATTAGATAAGCATATGGAGCAGAGGTCCATCAGTGGCTATTAGCCACAAGGTATAGATAGGGGCTCTGGGGCAATATGACTTTGGAATGAGGATCCACGGAACAAAATTAAATAAGCACATTCCCATTTCCCCTTATTTGGCCACCTGATTGGAGTGGGTTTGGGAGAGCTATAAACCCTGCCCTCGGCCATCCATATGTGTTGTATTAAGGATTTCTCAACCAGTTTGCCGTGCAGTTTTAAAACTCTGAAGTGCCTTTGCATCCTCCTTTCTTTTAATCATTTGTTTTGCTCGGATCCAGAACTCCCCGCGATCTCGTTTTCGCATGCTGCTGCCAGTTCTGCCCCATGCTGTTTGAGAAGAAAGCCAACGAGACTGGCACATCTGCAGTTTCCATGAATCACCTAATCAGGAACCAGTTTTTAAAGTAGCTAATTATAGTTACCATCTTCATAAAGATTGAATGACAGCCAGCTTCCTTTCCTAAGAGACATTTTTGGGATTTTTTGGTTCTTCTTATTACAAATAAGTGATATGGCTGATGGGATGGTTGCATCAATGAGCAACTAATCCTCAGAGAGAGTAAGTTCTCCGAGGCCAGACAAAGAAAAAATGGCAGTGGTGAAATTTGACCCCTACTACTCAGATATGAGACGTTTTGGGGAAGAACTGGGGAAGACCAAAGGCTAGGGAGAAAAGGATTTGATCATGACAGTTGTATGGCCTTTTGGAGCTGACCAAAAGACTCGTATCTCCAAACTGAGTTTTATCTATATAGTGATTTAAAAAAAAAATCCTGTCCTTCCTCTGGGCAGGTTACACTGATGTGCCCAGTTCTCCCTTCCTCACTGCACGCTCACAACAGCTCTGTACAGTGGGAAGAGAGGAAATGGTGGTTCGTCCAAGGCTGCTCAGTGGGCTCTAATGGCTGGATGAGGATCTGAACTCTGGTCTCCAATCTCATTGAGCACCCCAACCACTACACCACACCATACCCCAAAATGTAGTTTAACACAACTCGTTAAATGAGTTGGAGATATAATGTTTTGCAGGGTTTGTTGTTCTTGTTGTTGTTGTGAACCAGGAGTAAATCACAGATTTGCTGGGTAACAACCTGAGGCCAATAAATCCTTCCTTGCAATGCAGCGTATCCTGGTCAACCGATCCCCAAACCGGGGAATATCATCAAGCTGCTGCTCAGCCTTTGTTGAAAAAGTCCAAGCTGGTTCCACCCTGCGGGAACTCAGTCAACTCACCCGAGTTGCCCAGTCGTGTCCTGTTTGCTGACCTAGCAAGCCGGTGCATAGGGCATCTCAAACGCCCCCCCCCAAAAAAAACTTTGAAGTTGGTTCTCAACCTGAACCTCTATCCCCTGCTTTACAAATGGTTTATTTCCCAGGTCTTTACCCTCTTTGCTGAATCACTGAACCCCCAGCCTTTGGTTCCCAGATCTTTATTCCTTACTTGGATCCCCAACTTCAAAGTTGATTTCAATTTTGGATTTTCCCGTCACCCTAGGAATTTCCTGCCACATACCATCTTTTCCTCCTCCTGCCCTGGATGTCAGCACAACAGACCCCTCTCTTTGGGACAAGGCTAGGTACGGTTTTCATCTTCCCCTTCATTTCATTTTCCCTTTAGATTCCCCCTTCAACCCTCAACTGGGCAACAACTAAGAACAGCATCGCGAGGATTCTGTTATTGTATGACAGTGTTATTTGATCTTTTTTGCTCTCTCTTACATTTCATTCTTCTAGCTGTACCTTGTCAAGGAATAAAGATTGCTTCATTTAAGATTCTCTGTCTCTGTCTCATTTTCCCTTCTTAACTGAGAACCGGGCTACACTCTTGATTGATTGGTCCCAAATAATTGTCCTAGTGACACAGTCTGACCCTAAACATGTCGAGGGCGCTTTCCACATTAGGGGCCCTACACGTAAACTGATCTGGGCAACACTCCCCCGGTCCTGCTCCAACACTCTAATTCCCTACAGGACAAACGTTACGTACCCAAAAGTTCCCTCCCCCTTTTTGTTGCTGTATCCTTTCCCTAAATTCCATAGATCCTTCAAGCCTAAATGAACCTTTCATATCTTTTTTGACATTTCTGATAAAGGACCACCCTATAGAAGTTTTAATACTGTGCAGTGAAAGTTTCTTTGAAAGATACTAATCTCATTTTGACGCCTAACGTCTCCAAAGGCTTACTGCGGAAAGACCCAATTTCCATTCAATCTTTTGTATTTTTTTCTTAAAGGAACAGTGACAGTTCGGCGCAGATCTCAATCTCATATTGCCAACAGTAACACACCATCAGAATGTACCCATCCAGTGCTCTGGAACGCTACGTTTCCATTTAGTTCTCAAAGAGATGAGAACGCATGATAAACCTATCAATACTTCCTTCCCTCCACCTCTCCTGGCAGCCCAGATGACGGAGCCTTTAGACAGAAGACAAATTGGACTATGCTTGGGCTTCATGCTCTCTCCCTTTCATTGAGAGATACTGTGCAGTGGCAGAATGAAGTTAAGCAGCAAAGGAAGATGCCTCAAGGCTATATATAGAGAAAGGAAGGAAATGATGGCAAGATTCAGAAGAAGACTGATAGCAAGACTATACCCGGGGCTATAGCCAGGATTTTTTTACTTCGGGGGCATTTAAATATGTCACAGGGCACCCCCGCACACCCCCCCAGGCTACGTCAGGAGCGACGAGAGAGTAAAAGTTTTAAAAGCGATGAGAGAGAGGTGAGGGCAACAGCAGGCAGGGCAAGGTGACGACATGGCCGTGGCGCGGAAGAAAAATAAAATAAACCAGCCGGATGGGAGGCCTGGGCAGTAAGTCGGGGGGCCCAGCCCCAAGATGCCTCCCTGCAGCTATGGGCCTGACTATACCGGTTCAATGAATGGCATGGAACAGTAATACGTGGATGCAAGCTAGGTGCTCACAAGGAATTATGGGAGGGAATTTAGGAATTCCTGCCCAAATCCCGTCTACCAGATTTTACAAACTCTCAGGGGCTTCAAAAGACTAATTTCTTCTCATCCCTTTTCCTGCTTAATTCAGGCTCTTGCAGTCTTTTACAACGGAAGAGCCAAACTTTTTCAAAATCCAGAGCCAGAGATCAACAAGGAGCCAGGATAAGAAAGCCCGCTTGCATAACCAAAAATATGCAGTTTAACATTACTGATAAGTGATATAGGTCAAGATGGGTAGCCATGGTAAGTCTGAAACGGAGATGAGCACCGCAACCCTAGAGTCGGATTCAACTGGCTTTCGAGCAAGGGAACCTTTACCTTTACCTTTATATGGAGGAAGAGATTCCAGAGGAGAAATACCTAAGGCAAGAGTGGAACATACACGTCTTGCTCGAGCTAAAGTACTAGCCCGATCAAGATTAATCACCTTTATTCTGGTCTGCTTTAGGACTTAATGTAATGCAATTAATATCTCAATCTCTATGTGCCAACAATTGGATGAATCTTTGAAGCTTATATTTCACGATTTCCCACAAGGAAGCTGGTTGCTGGTGAAACAGGCATTATACCTGGCCTGCTGGAGATGTGTTTGTGAGCTTTGTTTGGTGTAGTGGTTAAGTGTGCGGGCTCTAATCCGGGAGAACCGGGTTTGATCCCCCACTCCTCCACTTGCACCTGCTGGATGACCTTGGGCAAGCCATAACTCTGGCACAGCTGTTCTTGAAAAAGAGCAGTTTCTGTCAGAGCTCTCTCAGCCCCACTGACCTCACAGGGTGTCTGTTGTGGGGAGTTTGTAAGCCGCTCTGAGACACCTTTGGGTAGTGAAGGGCGGGGTATAAATCCAATCTCTTCTTCTTCTTTGTGGAAGCACAGAATGGAAGATGTGCTCTACAGGTGAGCAGCAGAGGGCATGTTTGAATTTCTCACCTTTGCTGCCCCAGCCCGGAAATCCCTTGTACTGATTTCACATCTCCCTTGCACAGGTTGAAATGTGAGTCTTTTATTTTTGCCCCGTTTGCTGTCTCCTCACACTGAGCCTTTCCCTAATAAAACTGAAATTTGGCTAGGAAACGTAGATTCTCGCATGCGGAGAAATATAACTGCTCCTCGATAGGCCATTATCAGCCTGATCTGCAATTAAGGCAAGGGTTGCCAGCTTTGCCTTGGAAAATAGCTAAAGGTTTTGGGGGTGGAGCCTGAGGAGGTTGGGCTTTGGGGAAGGAAGGGACATCGATGGGGTCTAGTGCCATTGAGTCCACTAATTAAAACAAAACAAAACAAAACCCAGAGCATCAGCTTGGCCTGCAAAAGGCCACAAGTTCAGTACCCAGCGTCTCCTGTTAAGAACCAGGAAGCAGGTGATATGAAAGATCTTGGCCTGAGACCTTGGAGAGCTAGCTGCTGACAGTCACCTCGATCGATTGAGGGTCTGATTCAATATAAGGCAACTTCATGTGTGTTCATGTGGTCAAAAATGAATCAAGATACTCAATAGATGCTCCTCCCTATTGAAGGTGTAGCTGTGCCAGAATGCACATGAATTCTTATGGTAGGAAGGAGAAGGGGGGGAATGGGGTCTTTCCTTGCTTGGAAGCTCTCCTAGACCAAGCGTTCTGTTCAAAGTACACTGGTAACCAGCTGCCACCACTCAGAACCTCCTGAGAACATCTAGGGTGTGGTCATAGGGCAACCTTACTGTGGCTTTAGTACGCAGCTATTCCATCCGGTCCTTGTTTTGGAGGTTGGGATGTTCAGACATCCCTCCTTACACTTCCTTCACTGTGTGATGAGTCCCAGTATTCCCCAGCTGGCCATCTAGATTCACGCCGCAGCACCCATAGCGGCGCGGCAAAAGAAGCCTTAAAAAAAATTCTTGTGCATGCACATAGGCGCTTGATCAAATCACCACTCCCACTTGCTTGCCCTTTACTTCCTCCTCCATCCCCAGAACAGCAGAGAATCACTCCACGCATAACAACATTCCCCAGACCACATTCACACAGCCTGATCTGCCAAAGTATGGGTACTCAGGAGACTGCCTGGATCGCTCTGATGCTGGGCATCAGGACAGTTGTTGGGACCACTTAACCACCTTTTTGGAAGCTATTGTATGTTACTCATTCCGTTTCATGTTAAGACAAACACCGGGGGGGGGGGGCAGAATGGCAGCATATTGTCATGCCATAAAATCAATTTGGGTGCTTGAACGTTCACGTGTTGGATGTGAGCAGCGTCGGAACAGTCATACGCACCATGGAACCCTGACCAGAAAAAAAGGCATGCAAGAAGAATGCACAAACATCACAAACGGCTTCATATCACTTGGAGGAAGTCTTGACAGGCAAAATAGTGGTTTGACTCCGCAAATATCCATGAAAAACCTGGATTTCCCGGTGTCGGAAAACATGGGCTGACACAGGATTGATTGCGGGAGGAATCCGACTTCAGTGAGGGAGGCAGATGTGGCTGTGTGAACGGGGCTTCTTGAAACCATGAGGAAAGTGCTGTGAAAACCTCACAAAACAACCATGTGATCCCAACCTTAGACCAATCCACTGAGAAGGCATCCTTCTAGCACAGAAGTAGAGCAATAATAAAGCAACAGGGTAGAAACCCTAGGAAACACCTAATAACAAAATAAATAAATGAACAAAATGGTCCCTTGCACAAGAGAACTGCATTTAATATGGCAGATTTCTTTTTCAAATTGCAGCAGCTTTTCTAAAAAGCGTGTTATCAGATTCGGACCGACTGTTTTTCATAAAACTAATGCATTTTGACTTCTAATTTTTTCCTGTATCTCAGAATTTTTTTAAAAATGCATCTGATTGCCGACAAGTTTGCTTTGCCTAGGGAATGGTGGGAAAGTTAGATTTGAGTCCAGTAGTCCTTCCAAGAGCAACAAGTTTCAGGGTCAAAGCTCCCATGGTCAGATACTAGGGAATGGTGAATTATTCGTATATCCTGTTTAATTGGTTTTAATTCTGAGCACAAGCACCTCCCGGCAATGTGCTGGGGGGGGGAATTCCTCATGAACCGCAAACCGCGAAGGCCTTAAAACAGTTGAAATTCTCACTCTGATATTATGTGGAAGTTTCTGCAGCTGGCAAAAAAAACAACACCCCCAAAACCCTGCCTGCCACCTGATGCATGTGAAAGAGTGAATATGAAATGCTTTCTGCCAGGCGGGGCCATCTGTCTGTAACTCTGCAAATAAGACCAAATGGCGCAAATAAATCACTCCAAACCTGCCTAGAATCAAACAGGAAAACACGCCACATAGATATAAAAGGATTCTTGAGAGGTGAGGGAAGGGGGGAATTCAGATGCAACAGGAAAAAGTACAATCAGAATCGCGAAGCCTGCAAATCCGGGGAAGCTCGTGTTTGAATGGCCCCCGAGCAGGGGAGGTCTCTTTGAGCTGTCTTCCATGTTTATAGAATCACAGAACTGGGAGAGGCAAATACAGCCATTTAGTCCAACCCCCTGCTCAAGGCAATCAGCTGAAAGCATCCCCGAGGAGTGTTTGTCGATCCTCTGCTTGAAGACTGCAGGTGAGTGGGAGCTCTCCACCTCACGAGGCAGCCGATTCCACTGCTGAACTACTCTTACTGTAAATAAATAAATAAAAAAAATTGTTTCCTAATATCCATTCGGTACCTTTCCATCTGTAATGCAAACCTATTATTGAGAGTCCTATCTTCTGCTGCCAACAGAAGAAGAAGAAGAGATTGGATTTATACCCCGCCCTTCACGACCCAAGGGAGTCTCAGAGCGGCTTACAAACTCCTTTCCCTTCCCCTCCCCACAACAGACACCCTGTGAGGTAGGCGGGGCTGAGAAAACTCTGACAGAAACTGCTCTTTTTCAAGGACAGCTGTGCCGGAACTACGGCTTGCCCAAAGTCATCCAGCAGGTGCAAGTGGAAGGGTGGGGAATCAAACCCAGTTCTCCCGGTTAGAGTCCGTGCACTTAACCACTACACCAAACTGGCTCTCACACCAAATAGGAACAGCTCCCTGCCCTCCTCTATGTGGCAGCCCTTCAAATACTCCAAGAGAGCAATCATGTCCCCCCTCAACCTCCTCTTCTCCAGACTAAACATTCCCAAGTCCCTCAGCCTTTCCTCGTAGGGCTTTAAAGGTGGGTGGAACCTAGGTTTACAGCAAAGTCTTATGTTTGGAATCAACCCCAACAAATTTGCATGACTTTATTTATATCCCACTTCCCCCCCACCCCCGCAAAGGGAATGTAAATTGGCTTAGAACATGGCTCTCCCGTCCAGAAAGCCAGTTTGGTGTAGTGGTTAAGAGCGCGGACTCTAATGTGGGAGAACCGGTCTTGATTCCCCAATCCTCCACATGCAGCTGCTGGTGCGACCTTGAGTCAATTATAAATTCTTTCACATCTGTTCTCTCAAGGGCAGTTCTTGAGAGAGCTCTCTCAGCCCCACCTACCTCACAGGGTGTCTGTGGTGGGGAGGGGAAGGGAAAGGAGATTGTAAATCACTCTGAGAGGCCTTTGAGTAGTGAAGGGCGGAGTATAAATCCAATCTCCTCCTCCTCCTCTTTTTCTTCTTCTTCTGTTAAATCAAGGGTTTTGTTATATTTGTGGATAATTTAGAAACCACTGAGGAAGACCTGAATACGCTGGAGAAAAGTTTCCCTAAACTTTATTTGCTCTTCCCCCTTTTAATACTAAACGTGAGCCTCAAATACCCGCTTTGAGACTTGCTGTATGAATGCCTGCAGCGTCTTCACATTTCACAAAACAGACGGTGCCAAATTAGTTCAAAACTTCATTATTATTTGATCAACCTTTGCCGCTGAGGAAAAGGTGATGTATTTACATGAGGGGCTTTTATGAATGCAGTGATAATGAAAGTGTACGAGAGAAGGAAAGCGGAGTAATATCCCTACATATTAATATATCAAGGGTAGAAGTTAATTTTGAAAGGATTCAAGAAAGATTTGTATTACTAAAGAGCATATTGATGGGGCAAACAGGCTCTGCAAATAGGCGGGAGGTGCTGATCTTTGTGGCGTTAATTGACAACAAGGCTCCGGTAAGCAAAGCCATCTGGAGTACGAGCTTCGGAATTTTCATTAGAGCTCAGATCCCCAAAACCGATGGAGAACTGGACTGGAAGGAAACCCACACACACATACACATCTCAAAAATAGGAAGGATTAGACATTTATCTTGAAATGGAATACTGTTAAATATTGCCATTTCTGTCTGCCAAGGGGGGAAAAAACACGTTTTGTAAGGGCAGATGCTAACTTTGCAAGGCAAGGCTCTGGGATGAAAGTTGTCACCTCCTGGCTCTTGGAAACTGTTTGTTGGTTTAAGAGCATTTTTCTCCTGAGGCCAGCTTGCACTGTGACTAAGATATGCTGCAAGCGACATAGCAACTGTGTACTCATGCAGCAGGCTAAAGAATCACAGGCTCTGTGAAGGAAACCCCCTGTTCCGCTTTGGGAAAAGTCTGGTAAAATGGGAACATTCTACTTATTCATTTATTTATTTGAGTTTTACCCTGCCCTACCCCGCCGAGGCAGGCTCAGGGCGGCTGACAAAGAGAACAACAAATAAAACAGCAATATAAAATCAATATAAAATACACAATAAAGTTATTAAAACCATTAACATGACGATGGCGTCACGACTGTAGTAAAGTGCACATACAGCAGTACCTCCACTATTGGCGGGCTCAGGCTGGAAAAAAGTTGGCACAGGGCAAGGATGATGGAACGCAGCTCCTTGCCTAAATGCCTGATGGAGGAGCTCCGTTTTTGCGGCCCTGCAGAACTGTGAAAGGTCCCGCAGGGCCCTGATCTCATCCGGAAGCTCATTCCAGTAAGTTGGAGCTGCCACAGAAAAAGCCCTGGACCTGGTTGATATCAGCCTGGCGTCCTTGGGACCGGAGAGTTAAACGATTCTGTGACCCAGACCACAGTGCTCTCTGGGGAACATGTGGGGAAAGGTGGTCCCTCAGGTAGGCAGGTCCCTGACCATAAAGGGCTTTAAAGGTCAAGACCAGCACCTTGAAGCGAATCCGGTATGCTATTGGCAGCCAGTGCAATGCAAAATTTGGCTAAACTTGCTTCTTCCGTTTTTGGAATCCTGTTAGGCTCCTGCCAGAAGCGGACGGGACTCAGAGCATCCCCATTGACATGCGGAAGGTCCCAGGTTCAATCCCCAGCTTCTCCAGTTAAAAGGATCAGGGGGTAGGTGATGTGAAAGACCACTGCCTAAGACCCTGGACAGCTGCTGTCCGTCTGAGTAGGCAATATGGACTTTGACGGAGCCAGGGTCTGATTCGGCATGCAGCAGCTTCATTTGTTCATGTGTTCTAGCAGCAGAGTACCCTGATGGTTTTGTCATCTGGTGCCAGAGTGCCTCTGTGCAGCCTGTACTCCATCAGGTCCTCCCTGTCACCCCACACAATGCACCCTAAAGCCTGTACCGCCCCCCCCCTTGGTGCTAATACACGCAGGTGACCTCAGCATCTAGAGAACTGTCAAAAGATCTAGGAAGGCCAGACAGGCTGTGTACATTATTCTGTTAAGTCAAGGCAAGGTAGGGGGGAATAGGGTACTCTATCCAGGCCCCTAAGTCCATCACCAGCTTCTGGAATTGATCGTGCGACTTTGCTAGGTTCAAGGGGGTAGCAAAGTCCTTGCAGATAAAGGCTACACAAAAAAACTAGAGGGGCAGGCATGCTCGAGACTCCTTTGGGTGGTGAAGGGTGGAGTATAAATCCAATCTCCTCCTCTTCCTCCCAGATTAGACTCCATGCTCTTAACCACTACATCAGCCAGTTTGGTGTAGTAATTAAGAGGGTGGAGTCTAATCTGGGAGAACCGGGTTTGATTCTCCTCTCCTTCGCATGTAGCTGCTGGTGTGACCTTGGGTCAGTCATAAGTTCTTTCAAACCTGTTCTCTCAAGGGCAGTTCTCGAGAGAGCTCTCTCTTAACAAATTGAATTATCATCATCATCAACAACAACAACTCATAGTTTCCAGTGTTTTTCTTGGTTCTGTGTCTTCCCTGCTAGCTGACACTGACTCTGGTATTACTTTGGCCATGACTAAATTTCTGGCAGCAATGGCTTCTATGTGAGGATGGAAACAAGAGGGTGGTATTCGTAAGATTGTTTCTGTCCAAGACTGCTGGATCATTAGATTAAATTTAAAAAAAAAACAGAAAGGAAGAAAGATCCTCTAGAGCGTAGGCTTGCCCCATTTGGGGATTCCAATGGACCAACTATCAGCTCAGGGGAGAATATGCTGAATTTCTGCAATCCCAGATGCTTGTAAAGTAGTTTAGGCTTGTCCAGACTGGTTCTGAGTTCCTTGCTCAGTGCTGACAAGTTATAGCCGGCTCATGGTGACCCGTGGGGTTTTCAAGGCAAGAGACATTCAGAGGTGGTTTGCCATTGCCTGTCTCTGCATAGTGACCCTGGACTTCCTTGGTGGTCTCCCATCCAAATATTAACCAAGGCTGACCCTGCTTAGTTTCCCAGATTTTCCCAGATCTCACAACTTCCCAGATCAGGCTAGCCTGGGCCATCCAAGTCAGGACTCCCTGTTTTTTTGCCACACATCTTTTTCACATGACAGACCATTCTCAAGACTCTCTCTGTGTCAGGCACTAGCAGTATGCTTTGGTAGGACTCGTTACACAATCAGCAAAAAACAATCATTCTTTTCTTGGATGGGGGTGCTGGGGGCTGCAGGTGCGTATTTGCGTGAGGCGTTGTCACGGTAGAGCCAGGGAGTCAGGCTGGGAGGGTGGGTCACAAGACAAGTCCGAGGGTCAGCCGGGAGAGCAGTCAGCAGAGCGTTACACAAGTCCCAAAACACCAGACACAGCCGTAGTCAAACGTTACCAGAGGTCAGAGTCCAGAGAGCACAGCCGAGAGCATCGTCAGATTCAAAGCTGGGAGTCAGGAGCCAGAACAGAAGTCCAAAAATACAAGCCGAGTCCAAAAAGCCACAGAGTCAAACAGGAATCAAGGTGCAGAGCTTCTGGTTTTACGAACAAAGTTGCCAGCACATATTGCTCATGGCCAGAGGCCCTACTAAATAGTGCTCTGGCTCATTAACCCATTAGCACCTTTGTGCAAGGTCCTGGCTGCTGTTAAAACTCAGGGCTCAAGGATCTCCACCCTCTTGAACGTGCTTCTTTTCGTCGGCTAGCCAGATCCTGACGTCTCCTATCCCTAAGCCGTCTTACAGGTGGGGGAGATACAGGTGGTGAGCTGCTTACGGCTGGATCCATCCCAGGTGCAAACCGTCCTGTAGTTGGCTCAGATTGCTGTGTATCCTCTTCAGTACTTACAGTAGGTGCAGATCCTGATGCTTCTTCAGCTCTTAAAGGCACAGAATCCTCCCCTCTTAGGCTGTCAGGAGCTGGATCTGGGGCTGAGTCAAGGGCAGGCATGACAGGCGTCATGTCTCAAGAGTCCCACACCTCATCTGCAGAAAAAGCAGCCTATCAGGGAGGAAGCATCCCCGCTCAAGTGCATGACTGGACACACACAGCAATGTGTTTTAAACTGAACCCTTAACCTTGGACTGCTACGTTTTCGTTGTTTGGGTCCATTTTGGGTCTACAGTAGTAGTTTGCAATTGAGACACTGAACCTGCATTGGGGATGGGGGACCACAACTATGCAATGCTCCCTCTAATCCCCCCCCCCTACTGAGCGGAGTAGTTCACATCCTGAGCAGGATATAACTGCTGTAATCTTAACATGGGCAATGGGCAGTGCAAGACCCTGTGCAGCTCCAGACTGCTGCTGAGCGGGGCTTCCTGTGTTAATGAGCGGGCCGCTCACACACACGGCTTAGAGGGAACAGTGCGCTGACCTTGCTCCCACCCCCTATGTGTGTGCTGCATGACTTCCGAAATAGTCAAAGTGTACACTGTTTGCCCCTATTAAAGTTCTGTCTATCTGCTCAGGGCCCTTGCATTTTGTACGATACCGTTCCCCTTCCTCTAAATAAGATTGCAGCCTCCTGCTATGATTATTGCCAGCATCGTCCTGCTTTTACTGCATTGTCCTATACCTGGTCATTCTACTTTCTGTACAGTATATCTTCCCCCCGATCATCTGTTGCTCACATTGTTTCTTGTGCCTGTAATCCTGTCCTACGGCAGCACTCATTGGTTTTGTGTTGTCTGATTGTACTGTTTTAGAATCTGTCATCCACCTTGAGTCTCAAGGGGGGGGGGGAAGCTATAAATGAAGTGAATAAATAAACACATCTACAATGTACAATTCCACACAGGAGCGGCTAGAACTAGAAGCGACAGTTCCAAATCTTGTGCCAAGGCAGCAGATAAAAAGTTGATCCTCACAGTTGTTAGTCTTCCATCCCAGGGTCAGCATCATTCCATCCACCTCGGTTTCTCCCATTGGTTCGCCCTAGTCTTCCTGGATCTGGCTGTTCTGGCCTGATAAATTCTTCTAGGCCAGGTCTGGGATGTTGTCTAGGCAACAGGCAGGTCCTGGCTTTGTCTAGAAGGCTCATACCTGCCTGCCTTCTTAGGTCTTCCCAGGTTTGGTCAGCCCAACATCTCCCTCCAAGTTTCGGTCTCATTCTGGTGGGATTTATTCCAAGTTCCCAGCTGCCTCTGTTTTAGGACTAACAAACAGCTGAGATTTTCTTCTGATTTTTTTGGGGGGAAAGGTTAAACTTTGGTAAGATCTGGTCAATGTGGATGCAATTCCTTGGTCATGACCTCAGTATAAAGTAAGCAAACCAAAGGGGGGGCCCTGAGAAGCCAGAGAAAATAAAACAATAGATTGAGACTGACAGAACGGCAATCAGCTAGAAAAATGGATATAAACAAACCGCTGCACGATGCCGTTCAGGCATATGTAATATTAATGTTTGCATCAGATTTGGGGAGCCGTTGGAATTATTCATGCAGGAACTGGAGTTAACAAAAGGATCGTTCCATCTTCTTTTAAATGGGAGTCTCGTTTCCAGAGCTCAAGTTCTCCTTTGTCCTGAACCTTCATGCTCAGCCTTGCTGCGGTATTTTGCAAGCAACAGCAGTTGGCAAATTGGGGCAGCTGCTGGGGCCGGCAGGCTACCTGAGTGCCGGAGCAGGAAGAAAGTGGTTCGCTGCCTCCCGCCAGCCTGTTTCACTTACCGTGGCCACGGCTTTGCTGGAGTGAAAACAGGTTGCTGCTTCCCACCAGCCTGCTCCATCCTCCTTAGCCACAAGGGGGTGTGGTTAAAAGGGTGGAGCCCAAGGGGAGGGGCCAATGTGAAGGGGAGGAGTCACCAGAGGAGGAGGAGTAGCCTGGTTATACTCTGTTGCCCAGTGCTCGCAGCAACCTGGAGCCAGCTCTAAGTGTGTGAGAATGCATAGACTGAACATGTTGTGACACCAGTAGGATATTCTGGACAAGAGTTTGAGTCCAGTAGCACCTTAAAGGTAAAGGTAAAGGTTTTCCTTGCTCAAAAGCCAGTCGAATCCAACTCTAGCGTTGCGGTGCTCATCTCCGTTTCAAAGCCGAAGAGCCAGCGCTGTCCGAAGACATTTCCGTGGTCATGTGGCCGGCATGACTAAACACCAGGGCGCACGGAGCGCTGTTACCTTCCCACCGAAGTGGTACCTATTTATCTACTTGCAATGTCTGCATGACCATGGAAACATCTTCGGACAGCGCTGGCTCTTCAGCTTTGAAACGGAGATGAGCACCGCAACCCTAGAGTCGGATTCGACTGGCTTTCGAGCAAGGGAACCTTTACCTTTACCTAAGGTGTCAGCTGGGGGCCCCCATAACTCTGGACAATGGGGGAGGGGTGGGTGAAACCCCCTGACTCAACCCAAGCTCCGATTCTCACTACCTTATCAGGCAACATGGGAACACATGAGCACACATGAAGATATGAAGCCACCTTCCCCTGAGTCAAGCTACTGGTCTATCAAAGTCAGTGTCATCGGATTCAAGTGTGTTGTTTGAAAGTGTGTTATTTAGTGTATGTGAAAGCACCCAATGTATACCCATAATCATGGGTCATTTCCTGCAGGAGCGCACAGGAACAGAGCTCTGGCAGTAAGGAGCCCAGGGGGTGGGCACATGCAACAAGCCCCACCCCCTGCTCCCAGCAGTCCTCAGTTGGGCCACGAGGAGCAAGAAGCAGCCAGGTAAGTTGCAGAGCCCCCCCC
>NW_015173132.1:1099022-1107696 GCF_001447785.1 Gekko japonicus
CTCTGTGAGGACAGATCTGCACGTCCCCCCCCCAATAGCTAGCAACCCGAAAAAGTCCAGTGGAGCCTGAGCGGTGGGTGTTGCCTTCTGACACACTTCCGGCGAGGTCAGGGGGCGTGGGATATGCAAATAAGTTATGCTAATGAGTTATGCTAATGAGTTATGCTAATGAGCTCCTGCACCTATTTTTCTACGAAATAACCCCTGCCTATAATAAAGTCCACAACAGCTCTGAATGGGGTTGTTGTATCTTCTCTGGTCTTCTTCCTGTGCCTTTAAGAGCAACTTTACCTGCAGAAACCTGTCCTGTAACAACACAGGGTGCTAGGAAGAGCTTTACTGATTCCAGTGCTAAGATTCAAGCGGCATAGTTTCATCTGAATGCCCCTGTTGAAGGTAGTGGTGCTAGATATTCATTGCCAGATCCCCAGTCCTGTAAATGCAGGGACCATTTGCAGGGAGAAACAGCTGGCGGGAGGGAGAGTGAAATGAAACTGAGTGCTTTACTCGTCGTCTGTCTGCTGTTTGTCTTCTGCAAATCCACTCTGGATGGCTTTTACACAATCTGGCGCTGGTGCCAGGTTTTCTTGTCAACTGGGAGGAAGTCACTGGTGGAGAGTAATGTGGAAAAGTGGTGGGTGGCGGAACAGTTAAGCATCCCGGTCCTGCCTCCAGCTTCTCTCCCACAAATGCCCCATCCACACACACACCTTTACGTGATGCAGGCAAACGGGATTGCGAAGTCTGCATCTGGCACTGAAAGTTTCATTCCAGCCATAGTCACGAAGCAGAATTAACTGTGCCATGTCAGAGTTAGCACTCAGCATTTCAAATATCCCACAATACCCAAATAGATAATTCCTATTAAATATTCAGCAACACATTAAGAAAGTATTTTCCATCTCAAGCTAAGCCCTCCCCAATGAGATGGTAACTTGAGCAGCATTTTATGTTTCGAAACTGACAGCGTGTTTTGTAACTGAGGAGCGCCATAAACCAATTTCCCATCAGCAGCCATTTGCGGAGACGCATTCAGGAACCATTTCTTTTTCTCCCCAACTATGATGCAGGAGTCAGGTAAACGCTGTTCTTTACTGATGATAATAGAAATGGAGGGTTTTTAAATATTCAATTTTTAGCTTCGCTGTCCAATTCCAGCTGCCAGATCAGCTTTAATCCACCGACGACGAAACTAGATAGTGTCCATTTTTCAAGGGGAAAATGCAGTAAAAGTGACACTGTGATTTATCGGAGAAATTTTAATCAATGTTTCTGTAGCAGCCCTAGATTACTACTTACATATAATGGGATTTAGTGTGTGTGGTGCCAGGGGCTAAGAGTAAACTGGGAGTAGAAACACACTAGGATTTAATTGGCTCCCAATCCCAGGCACAAACAACTACCTATAGGTTGTTTCCAGCAGAGCTGCAGAAGACAGCAATTACAAATTTAATTGGGGCACCACTCAGGTTACACAGACACACACACACCATCCACACACACACACACACACACACACACACACACACACACACACACACATATATATATATCTCACCAGGCAGGGGAATTGCTTTTTAAGCAACAATTAGCCAGGGCGTGCAAAATGACCCCTTGTTGGGAGCAAGCAAGAGAGTAACAAATCGCTACCCAGCTGTATTCCGGTAGTGATAAAAACAAGAGCATGAATTATTGTTATTTTATGCATAATTAATCTTCCTTCTGCTTTGCAGTACTGGAACACATATTTTGCAGAATGCTTTTCAAGTTATCCCCCCCCCCCCTCCCCGTTTAGTTAGGTTGGAATCATTGGTGCTGCTGTCCTAAGCAGAGTTAACAGATTTTTTACACCCTTCTAAAGCCATTGAAGTCAATGGTCATAGAAAGGTGTAAGCCCATCGACTTCAATGGATTTAGAAGGGCACAGCTCTGCTTAGGATAATACGGTGGGATTGACCTGATGCAGTCATCCTGTTGGTTTCAATGGGAAATGCAAAGGCAACATTGGACCTCTCCAAGCATAGTGCCGTGGGCATTGGTTTGGCTGAGGCTGACTCCTCCTCAGATGAGGAAGAGACGGGGAGCAGCCCAGCCTCCTCTGGAGTCAGCCCAGAAGAAGAACCCCCAACAGCACCTGAGAAGGAAGAGTCCTCAGCAGCTGCACAGGAGGTGCAGCCAGAAGGAGAGACGGATCCTGCTCCTGGCCAAGCACCCCCAGCTGAAGACACCCCAAGCCCAGACTCTCCGCCTAGTTCTTCCGAGTGCCCCAGACATAGGGCATGCCAGAGGCTCACTATGCAGGAGTGAAGAAGCAGTTCCAGACTGCAGCTCTTGCAAAAGCAACAGGAGGAGCTGTAAGTCTTGGCAGACTTGACTCCCAGGGAAGGGAGAACCTGTTCATAAACCCTCCACACACCTGCCTCAGCGTGGCAGCAACTCTGCATACTCAGGTAGCAACTATTCCTTGTTCCTGATCCCAGCAACTTTGAACTGATTTCCCGGCTATTCGACCCTTGGCTTTGTTGTTCAACCTGATTCCGGATTGCGTTTCCAGCTAAGCAGCACACGTCGTCATTATGTATTGTTTAAATGGGGCCTTACCCTATGATTCCGGATTGCGTTTCCAGCTAAGCAACACACGTCGTCATTTCAGGGAATATTAGGGGAAACAACCACAACAAGAAGGCCATGCTCCTGTCAATGCTTAATTAATTCTGTAATTGATTGATTGATTTCAAAGGAGAAGAGAAGCATGCGCTTAATGAACGCCAACTGAAATCAACAGGACTTTGGAAAGTGCTTAACTTTGGCTAGCTCGTACTGTAATTATTTTAAAAGTAAAATTAGCTTCTGATTTCATAAATAGTGGTTCCTGTCACCTCTGGGCAAAATCCTTCATGATCGTTAGGAGCCTGGATGTTTAAACGGACCGGAGCCGCTTCTGACAATGCATCGCGTGAGGTTAGTTATAATCGACGTTTCTGCTGGTGAGAAAGGA
The DNA here is from genome assembly GCF_001447785.1 of Gekko japonicus. Lineage (NCBI taxonomy): Eukaryota > Metazoa > Chordata > Lepidosauria > Squamata > Gekkonidae > Gekko > Gekko japonicus. Next base: position 1,102,021 of record NW_015173132.1, read on the forward strand.
AGGAGGGCATCTTGTTTGGGAACCGATGAAAACTATAATGAGAATCACAGGACCCGCTTGTACGAAAACCATGAGGGGCAGAGGCTGTAATATGGACGGGAACTGGGTGAGATAAAGTGAGGAAGCTGGTGGGATCCAACCCATGTAGAAGAAGAAGAAGAGATTGGATTTATACCCCGCCCTTCACTACCCAAAGGTGTCTCAGAGCGGCTTACAAACTCCCTTCCCCTCCCCACAACAGACACCCTGTGAGGTGGGTGGGGCTGAGAGAACTCTGACACAAACTGCTCTTTTTCAAGGACAGCTGTGCCAGAGCTTGTGACTGACCCAAGGTCACATCAGCAGGTGCAAGTGGAGGAGTGGGGAATCCGAAAACCATGAGGGGCAGAGGCTGTAATATGGACTGGAACTGGGTGAGATAAAGCGAGGAAGCTGGCGGGATCCAACCCATGTGATTTGCCATTGAAATTCGAGCTCATACTTGGATTCAAAATATAAAAAGTGAATAAGCTGCTTGGAAGCTTTGGGGGGGAAAAGCAGTTGGGTAGGGACACAGGATGGGAGTGGGTAGGAACAGGTATGGCTGTGGGACTGGGCAATAGGCTGGCCTCCCTGTGGCCTGCTCAGCCTGTAAACAGCTATGAACAGATTGTTATTTTAGAAGCCATCAGTGTGTACAGCTGTGGCCCCACATTGTTCTATATTGTGCTGCAGCAATAATTTACAACTGGACGGTGTGTGTAATGTAGACAAGCCAGGAGCTGAGTGATTAGGAAACATCTGGAGATTTGGAGGGTGGAGCCTGGAGAGGGCGGGGTTTGGGAAGGGGAGGGGCCTCAGCGGGGTATAAGGCCATAGAGTCCACTCTCCACCGCCGTTTTCTACAGGTGAACTGATCTTGGTTGTCTGGGGATCACTTGTAATAGTGGGAGATCTCCAGGTGCCTCCTGCAGGTAGGCAGCCCTCATTAAAAAAAATCAATAAAATAAATTCCTGATCAGGGGAGCTGTTCTGATTTGTAAAATTTTCAACTGGGTTGAGTTCAGCTTATGGAAGGCATGCAGACTGAAATGCCCGGGTAGCAGAAGCTGTCAACATCGCTGATGATCAGGCTGGGTTAGAACCTCGCTGGTCTCCAAAATGGAGACGCAGACATGAACCATCTCCCCCACCTGCACCTTAAAAGTGTTCCTGTCCAGTCTACCATGTCATTTTGCTGGATGTGCTCATCAGTCTTAATGAAGGTTGCCAGGTCCTCCTCCTCAGCGGCTGGGGGTGGGGGTGGGGATGGGAGATTCTTAATTTACCTCTGAACCAAGGCTCCCCCTAAGCTGTGGAGTCTTGTGAGCCAAAATTCTACTTTGTGAGCCACTGGCATTAAAGTGGTGAGCGAGTGATTGGGCTACTGCATACATTAGTTTGCTCTGGAGCCATCCCTTCCCGAGCTAAGACAAAAATGTGTGAGCTGGAGGCTATAAAACTGTGAGCTAGCTCACACTAACTCAGCTTAGAGGGAACACTGCTCTGAACTTTCCTTTCCCGGTTATGGCCTGGCTAGTGGGCTGGGATGGAGACGAGGTTCCTTTGCCCCTTTGCATCCAGGCAGGAGCCGCAGTGCAGGGATGGATCATGCCCCGTATCTGTTCAGCTGTTCTGCAGAACGTTTTGAAGAGCAGGCTGTGGACCTGCCGACGGAGTGGCTGTTTGAAACATTTAATTTCTGATTGAAGCCTGTCTCTTGTATTAGTTCAATGATATCCCCTGCACATAGCCCTGATTCTTTCATAAAGATATAGTAAGACTCTATCAAGCTGCAACAGTCTGCAAACAGAAGTGCTTAAATCAGAGAAATGGACTCCTATTTCTCACTGAGTTTTTATTCCCTCCCCCTAGACCTTTTCTATCGATTTTGCACAGCCTTGCAAATTATCTGCTTCTGCGGCCTGCATCCTTCCCTTCTGGGGGAGTGGGGCGCTAGGTATGCCTCTCTTGTTAGTCTGAAAGGTACCTGTGTGGGGAGGGAGGGTAGCTTGTAAATTTCATTGGAGCTTGGAAACACAGCCGGCATCTGACCATATTCTCAAATATCACATAAAATGTCACAAAAACAGCTCCCTTCCTTGCTGTAAATTTCACAGCAGCAATGTGCATGCATCTAATGAGCTGCAGCAGGGACAAGGCCTCTCATTCACAGACACATAGGTCAACACTGTGCTCTTTGTGATGCAACAGTACCCCTATCATCTCTGGCCAACGACTAGATGCACTGTGTTCCCTCTAAGTTGTGGAGTCTTGTGAGCAAAAATTCTGCTTTGTGAGCTACTGGCATTAAAGTTGTGAGCGAGCGATTTGGCTGCTGCACAAATTAGTTTGCTCTGCACTGTTCCCTCTAAGCTGAGCTAGCTTTTTACAGTTCACAGTTTTTTAGCCTCCAGCTCACACATTCTTGTCTTAGCTCAGGAAGGACGGCTCCAGAGCAAACTAATTTATGCAGGAGCCAAATCCCTTGCTCACCACTACAGTTTGGTGTAGTGGTTAAGTGCGCGGACTCTAATCTGGGAGAACCGGGTTTGATTCCCCACTCCTCCACTTGCATCTGGCTGGATGACCTTGGGCAAGCCATAGTTCTGGCACAGCTGTCCTTGAAAAAGAGCAGTTTCTGTCAAGAGCTCTCTCAGCCTCACCTACTTCACAGGATGTCTGTTGTGGGGAGGGGAAGGGAAAGGAGTTGTAAGCCGCTCTGAGACACCTTTGGGTAGTGAAGGGCGGGGTATAAATCCAATCTCTTCTCTTCTCTTCTTCTTCTAATGCCAGTTGCTCACAAAGTAGAATTGCTGCTCACAGGACTCCACAGCTTAGAGGGAGCATTGCTCTGGAGCCATCGTTCCTGAGCTAAGACAAAAATCTGTGAGCTGGAGGTCAAGAAACTGTGAGCTAGCTCACACTAACTCAGCTTAGAGGGAACACTGACTGTGACTGGTACAAAAATGAATCTCAGTCATTGCTGTCCATATGTGTGTGTGTGTGGGGGGATTTAGCATTAAGGGGATGAATCTGGACTTTGCTGAGTCTTACTTCTCCCTCACTGAAATATCATCTGGCGATCTGAAAAGGCCCCCCAGAGGGGCACTGGATGAATGGTAAAGAAGACTTCTTTTGCAGAGCATCCAGGGCTGGTTCAAGCTATTTTGCAACAATAAGCCAAATGTAACCTGCTCGTGTGCAGTGTGTTGTACTCGTCTGGGCAAAGGAGGATGAATTTGTAGCATATTCAGTCTCTTTCTCATAAGAACATAAGAGAAGCCATGTTGGATCAGGCCAATGGCCCACCCAGTCCAAAACTCTGTCTCACACAGTGGCCAAAACCCAGGTGCCCTCAGGAGGTCCACCAGTGGGGCCAGAACTCCAGAAGCACTCCCACTGTTGCCCCCCAAGCACCCAGAATACAAAGCATCACTGCCCCAGACAGAGTGTTCCATCTATACCAATGGCTAATAGCTACTGATGGACCTCTGCTCCATATGTCTGATCGTAGCACCTTTTTCTGTGCTCCATATCAGTCAATGGCGGGAAGTGGGATTGCTTCTAAAGTCTGTGGACAGAAACATGATTCCCTGCGCATTTGTTGTTCAGTCGCATAGTCGAGTCCGACTCTTCGCGACCCCATGGACCAGATCCCGCCAGGCCCTCCTGTCTTCCGCCGTCCTCTGAAGTTTGCCCAATTTCATGTTCGTTGCATTGATGACACTGTCTAACCATCTCATCCTTTGCCGTCCCCGTCTTCTTTGACCTTCAATCTTTCCCAGCATCAGGGTCTTCTCCAGTGAGTGCTCCCTGCTCATTTGGTGGCCAAAGTATTTGAGCTTCGGTTTCATTATCTGGCCTTCCAGGGAACAGTCAGGGTTGATTTCTTTGAGGATTGACTGATTTGATCTTCTTGCAGTCCAAGGGACTCTCAAGAGTCTTCTCCAGCACCATAGTTCAAAAGAATCTATTCTTCGGCGCTCGGCCTTCCTTATAGTCCAACTCTCGCGGCCATACATGACTACTGCTGCAACACAAATTGCCTTCTGAACTGCTGAAAGAGATTTGAGTATGCTGCAAGTGTTGTCAAAAGAATCTGGACTCCATTACAGAACATGAGAAGTAAGGCTAAGCCGAAGGTGATTAGTAGACACTTAAATTGGGCCTAATACAAGCTGGACCCAAATGATTTACACCTTGAGCCATAGACCTAACTGCAGGATAACTCATGGGCACTCCATGAAACTGCAGAGTGGTCAGGTTAGAACGGATAAAAGGAAGTACTTCTTCACCCAAAGAGTGATTAACACATGGAATTCACTGCCACAGGAAGTGGTGGGTGCTACAAGCATGGACGGCTTCAAAAGGGAATTAGATAAGCATATGGAGCAGAGGTCCATCAGTGGCTATTAGCCACAAGGTATAGCTAGGGGCTCTGGGTCAAGTGATGCTCTGTCTTCTTGGTGCTTGGGGGGGGGAACAGTGGGAGGGCTTCTAATGTCCTGGCCCCACTGCTGGACCTCCTGATGGACCCTGGTATTTCTGGCCACTGTGTGACACAGAGTGTTGGACTGGATGGGCCTTTGGCCTGATCCAACATTGGCATCTCTTATGTTCTTATGATAAAAGGCAGACGGGATCTGGAGCGCATGCAACAGAACACTGTCTACTGGGCTGTAAGGTCCACTCCATGCCCCCACTGTATTCGGGAGCTTACAAACACAGCTATGGGATTTCTCGGGGCTTTCCGCATTAAGCTGGAGCAAAGGAAGAAAACAACACTAATGGGGAAATGGCGCAATGCCTGCTGGTTGAGCTCACGTGTGAAGACTCTTTCCACAGCCAAGCTGGAGGGAGCGGACCTTAGCATTGCCTTCAAGATGGCAGAGCTAAGCTCTGCTTTTCTCCCTTCCTTTCAGCTCTTTAACAAGGATTTTTTTTCCTCGTTAACAGCTGGGGGGAGTTAGTTGTGAGCCACTGGTGGACCTCCTGATGGCACTGGTATTTCTGGCCACTGTGTGATACAGAGTGTTGGACTGGATGGGCCTTTGGCCTGATCCAACATTGGCATCTCTTATGTTCTTATGTTCACTTCTCAAATGTTAGGGCAGGAAGGGGTGGTTGCCAGGTTGCAGGAGGGCCTGGCAACTTTCTCCTTGGGTCAGTGCTTCTGGGCCAATGTCATGAGGGCAAAGGGGGTGGTGTCAGCAGTGTGGGGTGGAGCACCATATGAACCCTGTCCCTTCCCGCCTCTCACTCACTCATCGATGCTTCCACAGCAGGGGCACAATTTTACATGAAACCAGGGCTCATTTCCAGCCAGAATGAGCAGGAACGCCGTTCCGGCAGTAACAAGCCCAGGAGTGGCAATCCACGCCCTCAGCTCCCAAGAGCCCTTAGTCAGGCCAGGAGCAGGAGGAGCGGGAAGCAGCACATGATGCCTCTGCTTTCAGGCATCACTGTCACAAGCCAGAAGGCAGGGTACGTTGGTGGGGTACAGGGTGTTGGTGGCGAGGGCTTGATTGGGTGGGGTGGGTGGGAGAGGCGTGGGTGCTCAGGCCACGGGCGGCCTGGCTGGTGTGGGGGTTGGGGCGGGGACTTGATCAGGTGGAGTGGGTGGGAGAGGCATGAGTGGCCTGGCTGGTGTAGGGG
>NW_015173132.1:1108281-1132024 GCF_001447785.1 Gekko japonicus
CCCCCTCCCTCCTTTCCCTCCCCCTTCCTCCCCTCCCCCCTTCCTCCCCATCTCTTTGCCTTCTTTCCCTCCCTCCCTCTTTCTCTTCCTTCCTTCCTCCCTTCCTTTCCATCTCTTTGCCCCCCCCTCTCCTTCTCTGAGTTGGGAAATACCTGGAGATTTTTGGGATGGAGCCTGAGTGGTGGGTGTTGCCTTCTCACCTTCTCATGTCAGGGTGTGTGGCACATGCAAATAAGTTATGCTAGTGAGTTACACTAATGAGCTCCTGCACCACTTTTTCTACGAAATGACCCGTGCATGAAACCATCCTTTGTTTGCAGTATGGGACATCAGCATGTAGCCAAAGCTGATTGGTTAGATAGCGTCACCGTGTCATCCCAGCCATGACATCATCCCCAACTGGCTGGGTCTGCTCATGTGACTGACCCAGCAAGCACCGCCCTTCCTCCCAGCAGACTTTGTTTTACTCCAGTTATGTCGCCAAATCTGATTGGTGACATCATATCATGGTTTCTTCCTGTTCACTGCTGTCTGTGTCCCTATCTGAGGCTGGGGAAACCAGAGAAGAGGGTGGAGCAATGGCCGAGAGGCACCTGGATGGGGCGGCTGGGGGGCGGGGTCGCCTCGCAACTGTGAACTCTGAAATTGCCCTGGAATAGTCTCTGAGACTCATTTACAAAGAAGCAGGACTGTGGGGACGGGGACAACATTCTAAGGACCCTGGTGGTATATGGAGATGGGCCAGTTATGTCATTTACTTTCACAGTATATTTGAGTTGGGTCTGTGTTCTCTGGCAATACAGCCAGAGAAAAAACATAAAACAGATTGCCTTAGTGAGGGATTAGAAGGGCGTTTGGTGTAGTGGTTAAGTGCACAGACTCTAATCTGGGAGAACCGGGTTTGATTCCCCACTCCTCCACTTGCAGCTGTTGGATGAACTTGGGCAAGCCATAGTCCCGTCAGAGCTGTTCTCTCACGAGCAGTCCTCGAAAGAGCTCTCTCAGCCCCACCTGTCTCACAGGGTGTCTGTTGTGGGGAGGGGAAGGGAAAGGAGTTTGTAAGCCGCTTTTAAAACTCCGAGTGAAGGGCAGGGTATAAGTCCAATCTCTTCTTCTCCTCTTCAATGATAGGGGTCCCTGTCAGGGAAGACCTGCAAGGGACAGGGCATGGAATGTCCCGTTGTGGGGCAAGGTGAAACAGCCCACACCTCCAATCAGAGTATCAGAGAGCTGGTCTCCATCAATCAATGAAAACATAATTACAGGGTATTCCATGACTATGTGGAGGCAAAAGACAAAAGTAAAGTATATCTAGTGCTGGAGGAGGAGGAGAAGAAGGAGAAGAAGGAGAAGAAGAAGAAGAAGAAGAAGAAAGGAGAAGGAGAAGGAGAAGGAGAAGGAGAAGGAGAAGGAGAAGTGCAGCAGACAGAGGAAACAATGAACAGGATTTTTTATTTTTTTTTTAAAGGTGAATGTTTTCATAACTTAGGGATCTTTATGGAAATATTCCTGACCCGCCCTGAAAAGGCTTGCTTAGATTTGGAGAAACAGAAAACGGGAGAGCAAGGAGAAGCAGGACTGGATGGAGCCGTTTGCCGAACTGCCTCTCGAGAGTTTGTCCTCCTGGGCACTGGACAGAAATCGTAATGGGCTGGTGCGAGCATGAAAAGCCTCATAAAAGCCCTCACGTCTAAATGTCCAAACACTTCCTGCTGGGGTTAATGGACTCGCTTCTGTTCTGAAGCTCTTTTGTTTTATGCACATAATGGCAGAAACAACAAACGCCACGGCAACTCCCCTGAGAGGACTCAGGGCGGGGGGGGGCTCCCTTCTTTCAAACTCTCAATTCTTTGAGAAAGCAAAGAGAAGGGAATTAAGTGCATGCGCAAAAAAGGGGGGAGGGATAGCTAAGGGTAATGGATACTTAAACTAAGATATATTGTGCCTGTCCTAACAACCTAAACACTTACTCAATCTGTGCAGACACACACCGCTTTTCATAACTCAAAGAACTGAATGCACAATGTTCTACCCCCCCCCCCCCCCCAGTTTCCAAGTCCCTTAAGACTATCTCTGAATCTTCTGGGGAGAAAGAAGCCCCATCATAATACAACAAAAGACAGAGGCAGTGAAAGCACTAGATATGATTTATTCGCAGGCAGAGAATTCGAGAATTCCCTTCTGGCTCAGCGCTGTGCATCACAACTGGAAACGCCAGCTCACCGGGGGTAGCGACGACAATAGTGTTCAAGATACAATTCCCTCTTTGCCCAATATTAATTATGAGATGTGTTGTTAAAGGGTGCCTCAAGGACACACACACAAAAAAGCCCCTTCCAAATTAAAAAGCTGATTGAAAACATCATCACAAACCTAGGAGGACAGGCTGGCAATGGGATCGCAAAGAAGAATGGACGACTCCAAGAGGAAACTCGCAGAGTACTGCCAGTGCTTCCTTTATGTTATGAAGCCAGCAGTCTTGCGCTGGAACTGTCCTCTAATCCTGTCCAGCTGTAACAGCCAGTTGATGAAATCACAGTACCCAGGTAGGCATCTGAAATCTGTAGATGCTACCCTCACTGTTCCAAGTGGTCAGCTGGCCAAGCCCATGGGAGTCTTCTAAAGAGAGAAAGCCACCCCACAGAAGCTCAGCAGCTCTCTCTTGTAGAGCTGACGGGTCTCAGCTAGGGCACCGGAGAAGGTCTACGGCCCGAAACCAGCTTCTAAAACAGAGCCATCATCTGCTGCTCCTGCTTCTTCCACCCCACTCTCCCCTTTGTCAGCACCTACAGTTAAAACTGGATATGGAGCCACTGATTGGTTTAGCATAGGAAAAGGAGTACGACAAGGATGTATATTGTCACCTTGCTTATTTAATATATATGCAGAGTACATCACGCGAAATGCTGGCCTGGATGAATCACAAGCGGGAATTAAGATTGCTGGGGAAAAGATCAACAACCTCAGATATGCAGAGAATTCCACTCTAATGGCAGAAAGTGAAGAGGACCTAAAGAGCCTCTTGCTCAGGGTAAAAGAGGAGAGTGCAAAAGTGGGCTTGAAGCTCAACATCAAAAAAACTAAGATCATGGCATCCGGCCCCATCACTCCTTGGCAAATAGAAGGGGAAGTCGTGGAAGTAGTGACAGACTTCACGTTCCTGGGATCCCAGATCACCGCAGACTGTGACAGCAGCCATGAAATTAAAAGACGCCTGCTCCTTGGGAGGAAAGCGATGGCGAACCTAAACAGCATGATAAAAAGTAGAGACATCACCCTGCCAACAAAAGTCCGCACGGTCAAAACAATGGTATTCCCAGTAGTCATGTATGGCTGCGAGAGTTGGACTATAAGGAAGGCCGAGCGCCGAAGAATAGATGCTTTTGAACTATGGTGCTGGAGAAGACTCTTGAGAGTCCCTTGGACTGCAAGAAGAACAAATCAGTCAATCCTCAAAGAAATCAACCCTGACTGTTCCCTGGAAGGCCAGATAATGAAACTGAAGCTCAAATACTTTGGCCACCAAATGAGAAGGGAGCACTCACTGGAGAAGACCCTGATGCTGGGAAAGATTGAAGGTCAAAGAAGACGGGGACGGCAAAGGATGAGATGGTTAGACAGTGTCATCGATGCAACGGACATGAAATTGAGCAAGCTTCAGAGGACGGCGGAAGACAAGAAGGCCTGCCGTGATCTGGTCCATGGGGTCGCAAAGAGTCGGACTCGACTGTGTGACTGAACAACAACAACTGTGAAAGTGGACATTTTTAAAGACAAGGGCTTGCCTTTTGGCTCCTGTCCTTTGGTAAAGTAACCTTGCACATTGGCTGGAACTCTTTGGAGATCAGCTGTGCTCCATCCAGCCAAGTACAAGCTCAAAGATGCAATTCTTGACAATGGCTTAACTCCACTTTGTGTGTGCCCCTCCCCCCGTAGTTTACTCTGAATTATGTTCTTTTCTTTTGCAGATTTAGAGGCATGGGAATGCTTTATCCAGGAGGAGAAAGGTGCTGGGGGAAAGAGGGAAGCTTTAGTCCTTACCTCCTCTATTGTCACCCTTGAGCTGCTTTCACCCCTGCTGGAGAACATAAATATATGTTCCATACGTTTTCCCAGCACGAGCAATAGCAGTTTGCTTTTTAAAGTGAAAACAACAACAACAACAACAACAACAACAACAACAACAGGGGAGGGAAGTCTTCCTCCACCCCCTCTCCATTCCTCTTCTTCATAAGGTCGTTTTTGATTCTATGTTTGTAATTTTTTTTTAAAGTCATGTAGAACAAACATGGAAGAATAAGGTGTACTTGAGTCCAGTGTCTCTTTTTGAACCATAATGTTTTCTGGGTTCCTATCGGACCAACCAACCGAAGCTGCGGTTTAGCTTGGAGAAGCAAGGATTGAGGGGTGACACGAGAGAGGTGTACAAAATTATGCATGTCATAGAGAAAGTAGAGAAATAAGTCTTTTCCTCTCTATCTCACAACACAAAGAACGCGTGGGCACGCAACGAAATTAATGAGCAGTAGGCTTAGAACAGATAAAAGGAAGTACTTTACCCAAAGGGTGATTAACACGTGGAATTCACTGCCCCAAGAAGTGGTGGCAGCTACAAGCACTGACAGCTTGAAAAGACGGGATTGGATAAACATATGGAGCAGAAGTCCATAAGAACATAAGAAAAGCCAATGTTGGATCAGGCCAATGGCCCATCTAGTCCAACACTCTGTCACACAGTGGCCAAAAATACCAGGTCCAGCAATGGGGCCAGGACACTAGACCATCAGTGGCTATTAGCCATAAAGTATACATGGAACACTATGTTTGGGACAGTGATGCTCTGTGTTCTTGGTGCTTGGGGGGAGCAACAGTGGGAGGGCTTCTGGAGTTCTGTCCCCCACCTGGGTTTTGGCCACTGTGTGTTGGACTGGATGGGCCATTGACCTGATCCAACATGACTTCTCTTATGTTCTTATGAGCCACCTGGGTCCCACAGTTGGGACAGGCCGGTCCATACAAAGGGACAGACCACCAGGACTCTTGGGGCCTCTTGCACTAAACTTTGGCAGAGCACTGAAGCAGAGAAACAGACGCTTATACTTTTGGAACTGGGGTTGTATTTCTGATATAAATCCTGGAAGAAATGTGAGGAGCACATCGGAAGTAGACAAGCAGAGGGCGAGGCTTTTGAGATTGTGCTGCTTTAGCAGAAGATACCTTCATATCCCAGTAATACATTCCTATCCCCACTTCATGCGCTCCAGAGCTGAGTTCTAACACAGAAAACGTATTCCTAGGCTCAAGCATTGGCTCATATTAAGCCTTGGATAATTTCCCCACAAAACAGGGGCAAGCATTGGGGGGCATCTCTGAAATAGAAGCTCAGCTGATCCCTGTTGCAATCGATCGATACTGCAGCATTTAATACAGATGGACAAACACACACAATCCGCCAGGTATGTCTGCAAGGAATATTTACAAAAAAAGCAGCACGACTACAGAACTTGAAAAAGATTTTTTTTAAAAAGAGGTGTTCTGTGTATGCTCTACAGACATCAGGATGAAGTGCTCCAGACGAATTCCTTTAAAAAAAAAAATCCCCGCTGCGAGCGAACAAACTTGTTGGATTTTAGATGTGACATTTATACAGCTTTCCACGGAATAGACTCGGAAGAGTAAAAATAAAAGGCATGTGAGATCAGACGCTTATAAAAATAAACTTTGTAAAGTTCAAATGAGTTCATTTTGACAAGTTAGATCTCTCTTCCATCTGCCCTTCTCGAAGGGAGATTTGCTCAAACTCCATATGAGAAATATCTCTGCCCATGCCTCTCAGATATGGTAGAAACAATTGAGCATGTTTTATCATACTGTTGATGTTACCAGAATATCTGAAATATTTATATTGCCCCAATTTTATCAAATTTGCCAAGTAGAACCAATACATTTTTATCTTTCTCTCCTCCTTGAAGATTGTTGTAATGAAACAACCCTTAAAGTAGCCAGTTTTTGTGATCAGGCATGTCTAATTAACCTTTGAGCCACGGTGGCTCAGAGGTTAAGACGCTGAACTGCAGGCCCGAAGGTTCTTCGAGACCCGAGTGCTGCGTGACAGAGTGAGCTCCTGTCTCTGGCCTCAACTCCTGCAAACTTAGCAGTTCAAAAACAAGAAATTGCAAGTAGATAAATAGGTACCGCTTCGTTGGGAAGGTAACCGTGTTCCGTGCTCCTCCGTGTTTAGTCATGCCAGCCACATGACCACAGAGAAGTCTTCAGACAGCTTGGAACCGGGGGTGAGCCCCTGCCCCCTAGAGTCGGATTTGACTGGCTTTCGAGCAAGTGAAACCCTTTACCTTTTACTTTGTATAATTATACAGAAGTGTATGATTCAGTCTTAATATTTTAACCCAGTATTGTATTTTATGTTTAGTGTATTAGTGCATCTAGTGTATTTAAGATATGGAACCAATACAAATATTTCTTGATGACTTTGATTTGAATTCTGATCTCGGATCATAATAAACTTGACTTGAGATTCTTTGAGATTCCCCCCCACTCCCATTTACATCCAAGTTTAAAACTTCCTCAGCTTCTCAATTGCCATGAAAGGCCCTTGGTGGGGTTGCCATAAGTCGGCTGCAACTTGATGACACTTTACACGCGTGCACACACACAACTTTTCTGCCTTAAAGTATCCCCAGGAGGCACCCTATGTTATTTTGGCTTTGGACCTCTTTCTTTTGGTCATAACAGATGTGTGAATCAAATTCTATTAATTCATTAAGAAAAGATAAGTCATAGCAAGAAGCACTTCTAGACAACCTATTCCAGAGTTTAAAGTTTCAGAGTTCTTAAGACGACATCACAAACTTTCTCTTAAGATCTCCCACTTTGCATTCAGGCAAAAGTATAGATTCACCCTTTAGGACACCCTCAATTGTCCTAAGGGAGCAGTCCTAAGTGGGTCAACTCAGAATCCTACTTAGGTTTCTTCCGTGGGGCAACTCCAAAGAAAGGGCCCAAGAGCCAAGCTCTGGCTCATTCCCTTCCTTCCCTCCCTCTCACAATCTGCCTAAATTCACCGTGAGTCATCTGATCATCAATGGCCCCGATCACATGGGCCGGATATTGCGGGGGGGGGAGGCGTGGCTGTTTGCCCTGGAGCGAACTAGCGCGGGGCAGCTGGATGAAACGTCCCGCCCGACGTCCCGCCAATGTCCCGTGGTTGGGGGGAGGTGCTGCTCATACCTCACTCCTGTGGCGCGGCAAAGAAGCGGCGCCGCGGGGTTTGTGTTGTTTTTTTTAACCCAAGTGTTCGCATGCGCCGTTGGGTGCTTGTGCGCACCCATGGAGACTTGACAAAAAAAAAAGTTTTCGCGACGGGACATGGGCGGGCGCCGGATGCCATGAGCTAACACCGGAAACGTGATCTGACGCCCGCCCTTGCCCCGCGGTTTCCGGAAACTAGTACCTCGGAGGTACTAGTTTTTTACAGCGCATCTTTGGAGTGAAGCCTCGGGTGAGCCACGGGAGCTCTACGCTTCCCAGATGCGACGGTGAGATCGCGCCCGGAAAATCCGCCTATCTTCCGTCTCTCTAGCGTGCCTAATGCTTCGTGTGACCGGGGCCAATGATGTTTCTGCCCTTGCAACTAATTTTATATGCAGGGATGATGGAATCCATTTTTTAAACAAATCCAAGCAGACACGTTTAAAGGGACTGAAATTCAGACAAAAACAAAACTCCGTTCAGATTCCCGAAAAACACATCATTTGGTTTACCAGAATTTGTACAGGAGTAAAGAGCCTAAGACAGATCTCCACAGAAGTCCATTGGACCTATCAAGTACTCATTTTCATGGGGTCCTAAAGGCAGAAAAACTCCCAGCTTGCAATTCTTAGGGGCAATTCATACATCGGATTATATAACAAGCAAATGGAGCGAGATGAATGAGTGAACATGCACCTATCTATAGCTGCTTCCTTTGATATCATACGCGGAATCCGAAATGGCTAAATAATCAGCTCAGTTCATTGTTGCTGATTCTACTGTGTAATATATAAGCAAGGCTTTTTCTTCTTCTTCTTTTTTTTGAAAAAGAGGTGCCAGAATCCTCAAGAGGGAAATGAAGTTCTCCATCTGTATAACTGAAAACTCATGAACTGTTAAACATTTTAAAAAAAATGTCAAAGAGGTTCCAGAACTCCATTCCGGCACAGTCACCCAGAAAAAAAAGGCCATGGATATAAGGTTCTCACAAAATTGTAATATTGCCTTAATTGGAAATTCATACCTCAGACAAGATACCATTTGACAAGAGGGTTTTTTTTTTAGTACAACAGAAATCTTTTTAAGAGATGAAAATGTAGTATTGATACTGCCTGTAGAGGGGTGGGCAGGGAAGTGAACACCAAGGAAATACCTTCTCACAAGAAAAAACGGGTTTCTCTCAAAACGGTCCCTCTCCCACAATCCCCCCCTCACTGATGCACATACCTCCATATAAATATTTGTCTCCTGTCATTACTCTGAGCGGGCTGTTGCTTCGAACGGAGGAAGCTTCATCACCGTCGATGGTGAGAACTGCAAAATTTTCTTTTGCTAAAAACTGGACTTCGTGCCATTGTCCGTCGTTCAGTCCAGTGCCTGGAAGCAAAAGAAGAGAAGTGGTTCAGTTTGGCTCTCCTTGTGTATGTCATTGCACAACACTGTGCTAACATTCCTTTAGAATGGCTCAGTAGGCTCTGTAACATCGGGGAGGGCCGTGGCTCAAAGGTAGAGTATCTGGTTGGCGTCCAGAAGGTCCCAGGTTCAATCCCCAGCGACTCCCAGCAAATAAAATAAAAAGGATTGTTATTGTGAATAAAAGTAATATGTTACTTGGAAGGCCAGTGTCATATAGTGCTTCGAGCTTCAAACTAGGCTTTGGAAGACCCAGGTTCAAATCTTTAGTCTGCCATGGAAGATTACTAGGTGCATGTGGGTTGTTCTGAGGGTAAAATAAAGGAGAGGAGAGTGAGGAGAGATCATCACAACAACCCTGTGAGGTAGGTTAGGCTGACTGAGAAAACAGACTGGCCCAAGGTCAGCCAGCAAATGTTCATGGCAGAGTGGTGATTCAAATCTGGGTCTCTCAGGTACTCTGGTACTCTAATCACTATACCATACTGTCTGTTTCCTACTTGACAAAGACAAAGCTGGTCCAACAATCATATGAAGGAAAGATAAGAAAATAACTTTAAGTCAGACAGACATCATTTATTTCAATGGGATTTGCTCCCATCTCAGTGTGTTTAGGATTGCAGCCCAGTATTTTAGATTTCTAGAAGATTAAGTAACATTATTTGTGTACAAGCAGCATACTATATGTAACTAAAATATCAACAGTTAAGCACTGTATTAACAAAGGAAAAGAGAAGCTGATCAGTAAGAACCCCAGAACTTGTGGTCAGGATATAACAAATAAAGCTTGCATACCAAGGCATTCCCTTCCCTATATCATTTCATATAAAGTGATCCAAAACTACATTGCAAAAAAAACAACAACACCCAATACCAACTATACACTTTCTTGCCCATTTTTAGGACTGTCACACACATTAAAGGAAATATTTCCTCTTAGCTTCCCTATAATCTAACCAACCAACTCTTAGACACGTGGGGTTAGATCCAACCCGCTTTTCTGCTCTTGAGGGAGGAATTAGACTTCCTCTTTGACCACCCACAAAGGCTATGCTGAAAATCATGGAATCTCCATGCACAAAAGCCATGTTGGAGGGGGGCTGCAGTCAGGAAGGTGATTGGGTGACATCGAATGAAACAGCTGGCTGGATCCAACCCACTGTCTCTTGGGGGGCAGGGAATAGGAGGCATTCACAATTCAATGGAAGCAAGAACATAAGTGACCAGGATAAACCAAGATCACATGTGCCTCAGAACAGATTCCCTGCATATCATACACTAGCACTTCATGCAATGAAACCATGATGCCCGCTTCTTCCTTATAATGCCGCATCGGGGGTGGAGGGATAAGAATTGCTGCAGAAAAGTCACAGATTAAAGAGATACTCAACTCTTCCTCCCAATGGCAACAGTTCTCCTGAAGCTTGCTTATCTCTTGTGCAAGTGACAGGCCCCATCTACCCGTTATGAAGTCCTTGGGTTTGCCAGGAAACAATGCAAAGGACTTTATATTCCATATGTGATGGGAGTTTTGTGTTTCCTAGAACCACCCTGACTTTCTGTTTGTGATCAAAGCAGGGAGGGAGTGGTGGCTTGAGTTGCTATTGGTTCCATTGTGAAATTTAGGTATAGCCGTGCAAAGAATGATATTTTAATATGGATACAATTGCGGCTCCACGGGATGGTCAGAGGACCCCAAAACGGCATGTGGCTTCTCCCTGCCTGCTTCGATCTCAAACAGAAGAGAGCTGGTGTGCATCTGGGGGGACCAAAACTCCTATCACACATGTGATACAAAGGTCTTGTGTTGTTCCCAAACACACACACACAAGGGCCTTGTAATGTGTAGATTTTGTCCAAATGGCCTCATCGGATAACTCCAGTAGTGAGTGGCAATACTCCCTCAAAGCTGTGGAGTCTTGTGAGCAAAAATTCTACTTTGTGAGCTACTGGCTCACAAGTTGTGAGCGAGCAATTTGTCTGCTGTATAAATTTAGTTTGCTCTGGAGCCGTCCTCCCTGAGCTAAGACAAAAATGGGTGAACCGGAGGCTAAAAAAAACCATGAGCGAACTCACACTAAGTCAGCTTAGAGGGAACACCGGTGAGCGGATTGTGCAGACTGCCTCAGCATCCTTCTTTTGCTTTCAACCATCAAGAAACTCCGGAGCAAGGAAAACTCAAATTCCAAACATTTTAACTTTGCAAAAATTCTTCTCATCTACACCCAGCGCACTGACTGGGGCTGTGTGTGGACAAAGAGTATTTTAAGTGAACATCTGAAACACGTAAGTAGCTGCACATCCATCCGACACGAATACCTTTTTTCAAGCCTCCCCATGGTAGTCCGTTCATTTTTCTCTTTGCTCTCCCCCCTGCTTTATTCTTTCCGTGCGTTATTTTAGAAAATCTTAAACTTGCTTATTTAAAGTAGGCAACCTTAACCCTCCTGCGAGTCCTAGGAACTCCAGTTTCATGTGCAAATTAGATATGTTAATGAAGCATATTCCATCTTGCTAGAATTTCTTTTAAATGGCATTACTTTAAAATTAGGACTCTCGAGATTGTCACTTTGATTGAACAAGAAGAAACAGATGTTTCTGTTATAAGAGACATGGAGGAAGAAATGGTTTAATGAATGCCATTTTTTCCCTGCAAGATCTTAAAATCCAGTAAGAAATAACGAAAGATGCCATATGCTAATTATTCTTCAAACAACGTTTACGGCAGCTAATTCTCAAACGTCTTCATACCTGATTTTGAGAAATCAAATCAGAATGGAGCAATGCTTGCATCTAATATAAGCATGTGGGAGCCTACTCCCTTTTCTTCCATTTTTCACAATACGAGACCTCATGGGCACTCAATGAAATTGCTAAGCAGTCAGGATATAAAACAGATAAAAGGAAGTACTTCTTCTCGCAAAGAGTGATTAACACATGGAATTCACTGCCACAGGAGGTGGTGGCAGCTACAAGCATGGACGGCTTCAAGAAGGAATTGGATAAACCTATAGAGCCAGATAATGAAACTGAAGCTCAGATACTTTGGCCACCCAATGAGAAGGGAGCACTCACTGGAGAAGACCCTGATGCTGGGAAAGATTGAAGGCCAAAGAAGACGGGGACGGCAAAGGATGAGATGGTTAGACAGTGTCATCGATGCAACGAACATGAAGTTGAGCAAACTTCAGAGGACGGCGGAAGACCGGAAGGCCTGGTGTGATCTAGTTCATGGGGTCGCGAAGAGTCGGACTCGACTGTGCGACTGAACAACAAAATAGAGCAGAGGTCCATCAGTGGCTATTGTACAAGTAACCCCAGAAAGAGTGAAGCGGCTGGGCCAAAGCCGAAAGGACGCTCAGTTGTGGATGTGTCTGATGGTGAAAGGAAAGTCCGATGCTGCAAAGAACAATACTGCATAGGAACCTGGAATGTAAGATCTATGAATCAAGGTAAGCTTGACGTGGTCAAAAATGAGATGGCAAGACTGAACATCGATATCCTAGGAATCAGTGAACTAAAGTGGACAGGAATGGGCGAATTTAACTCAGAAGACCATTATATCTACTACTGTGGCCAGGAATCTCGTAGAAAAAATGGTGTGGCCTTTATAGTCAACAAGAGAGTGCAAAAGGCAGTACTGGGATACAATCTCAAAAATGACAGAATGATTTCTGTCCGATTCCAAGGCAAACCATTCAACATCACAGTAATTCAAGTGTATGCCCCAACCACTGATGCAGAAGAGGCTGAAGTGGACCGGTTCTATGAAGACCTACAACACCTCCTAGAACTAACACCAAAAAATGATGTCCTCATCATCATAGGGGACTGGAATGCTAAAGTAGGAAGTCAAAAGGTAACTGGAATAACAGACAAGTTTGGCCTTGGAAAGCAAAATGAAGCAGGGCAAAGGTTAACAGAGTTTTGTCAAGAGAACACACTGGTCATAGCGAACACCCTTTTCCAACAACCTAAGAGGCGACTCTACACATGGACATCACCAGATGGGCAACACCGAAATCAGATTGACTATATAATTTGCAGTCAAAGATGGAGAAGCTCTATCCAGTCAGTAAAAACAAGACCTGGAGCTGACTGTGGTTCAGATCATGAGCTACTCATTGCAAAATTCAGACTTAAACTGAAGAAAATTGGGAAAACCACGAGGCCATTCAGGTTTGACCTAGATCGCATCCCTGATGAATATACAGTAGAGGTGAAGAATAGATTCAAGGGTCTGGATTTGATAGATAGAGTGCCTGAAGAACTATGGACAGAGGTTCGTGACATCGTACAGGAGGCAGCAATCACCACCATCCCAAAGAAAAAGAAATGTAAGAAAGCAAAGTGGCTTTCTGATGAGGCTTTACAAATAGCAGAGGAAAGAAGGAAAGCGAAAGGCAAAGGCGAAAAGGAAAGATTTACCCAACTGAACGCAGATTTCCAGAGAACAGCAAGGAGAGATAAGGAGGCCTTCCTGAATGAACAGTGCAAAGTAATAGAAGAAAACAATAGAATGGGAAGGACTAGAGATCTCTTCAAGAAAATTGGAGAAATCAAGGGAGCGTTCCATGCAAAGCTGGCCATGATAAAGGACAAAAACGGTAGGGACCTAACAGAAGCAGAAGAGATTAGGAAAAGATGGCAAGAATACACAGAAGAACTATACAAGAAAGACCTCGATGTCCTTGACAACCACGACGGTATAATCACTGACCTCGAGCCAGACATCCTGGAATGTGAAGTTAAATGGGCCTTAGAAAGCATTACTAACAACAAAGCTAGTGGAGGTGATGGTATTCCAGCTGAGCTATTCAAAGTCTTAGAAGATGATGCTGTTAAAGTTCTGCACTCCATTTGCCAGCAAATTTGGAAAACGCAACAGTGGCCACAGGATTGGAAAAGGTCAGTATACATTCCAATCCCAAAGAAGGGCAATGCCAAGGAATGTTCAAACTATCGCACAATTGCACTCATATCACACGCTAGCAAGGTCATGCTCAAGATCCTACAAGCTAGGCTTCAACAGTACGTGGATAGAGAACTACCAGAAGTACAAGCTGGGTTTCGAAGAGGTAGAGGAACTAGAGATCAAATTGCCAACATTCGCTGGATTATGGAGAAAGCAAGAGAGTACCAGAAAAATATCTACTTCTGCTTCATTGACTATGCTAAAGCTTTTGACTGTGTGGATCACAACAAACTATGGCAGGTCCTTAAAGAGATGGGAGTACCAGACCACCTCACATGTCTCTTGAGAAACCTGTATAAGGGCCAAGAAGCGACAGTTAGAACCGGATACGGAACAACTGATTGGTTCAGCATAGGAAAAGGAGTACGACAAGGATGTATACTGTCACCTTGCTTATTTAATATATATGCAGAGTACATCATGCGAAATGCTGGCCTGGATGAATCACAAGCGGGAATTAAGATTGCTGGGGAAAAGATCAACAACCTCAGATATGCAGACGATACCACTCTAATGGCAGAAAGTGAAGAGGACCTAAAGAGCCTCTTGCTCAGGGTAAAAGAGGAGAGCGCAAAAGTGGGCTTGAAGCTCAACATCAAAAAAACTAAGATCATGGCATCCGGCCCCATCACTCCTTGGCAAATAGAAGGGGAAGTCGTGGAAGTAGTGACAGACTTCACGTTCCTGGGATCCCAGATCACCGCAGACTGTGACTGCAGCCATGAAATTAAAAGACGCCTGCTCCTTGGGAGGAAAGCGATGGCGAACCTAAACAGCATGATAAAAAGTAGAGACATCACCCTGCCAACAAAAATACGCATGGTCCAAGCAATGGTATTCCCAGTAGTCATGTATGGCTGTGAGAGTTGGACTATAAGGAAGGCCGAGCGCCGAAGAATAGATTCTTTTGAACTATGGTGCTGGAGGAGACTCTTGAGAGTCCCTTGGACTGCAAGAAGATCAAATCAGTCAATCCTAAAAGTAATCAACCCTGACTGTTCCCTGGAAGGCCAGATAATGAAACTGAAGCTCAAATACTTTGGCCAGCAAATGAGAAGGGAGCACTCACTGGAGAAGACCCTGATGCTGGGAAAGATTGAAGGCCAAAGAAGACGGGGACGGCAAAGGATGAGATGGTTAGACAGTGTCATCGATGCAACGAACATGAAGTTGAGCAAACTTCAGAGGACGGCGGAAGACCGGAAGGCCTGGTGTGATCTAGTTCATGGGGTCGCGAAGAGTCGGACTCGACTGTGCGACTGAACAACAAAATAGAGCAGAGGTCCATCAGTGGCTATTAGCCACAAGCTATAGATAGGAACTCTCATCTGGGGCAAGGGATGCTCTGTATTCTTGGTACTCGGGGGGGCAACGGTGGGAGGGCTTCTAGTGTCCTGGCCCCACTGGTGGACCTCCTAATGGCACCTGGTATTTTTGGCCACTATGTGACAGAGTGTTGCTGGATGGGCCATTGGCCTGATCCAACATTGGCTTCTCTTATGTTCTTATATTACTCCAGTTAAACAGATCTTAACACCAGTACCAACAGAGTGATAATTTCAGACGGTACTCATGTTGGTCTGCAGCAGAAGAGTTAGGTTCAAGTCCAGTAGCATCCTAGAGACCAATTCCTTAGAAACCCCGAAAATTATGTTGGGTTCTTATATTACTCCAGTTAAACAGATCTTAACACCGGTACCAACAGAGTGATAATTTCAGACGGTACTCATGTTGGTCTGCAGCAGAAGAGTTAGGTTCAAGTCCAGTAGCATCCTAGAGACCAATTCCTTAGAAACCCCGAAAATTATGTTGGTCTCTCTAAGGTGCCACTGGACTCAGATCTAGCTGTTTATTTTATTTATTTATTTATCAAATTTATACCCTGCCCTCCCAGCCAAGGCCTGCTCAGGGCGGCTTACATGGAATCATCACATAAAATTACAATAAAACAGTTAAGAAGAGAAGAAGAAGAAGAGATTGGATTGATACCCCGCCCTTCACTTGGAGTCTCAGAGCAGCTTACAAACTCCTTTCCCTTCCCACAACAGACACCCTGTGAGGTGGGTGGGGCTGAGAGAGCTCTGGCAGAAACTGCTCTTTTTCAAGGACAGCTGTGCCAGAGCTTGTGACTGACCCAAGGTCACATCAGCAGGTGCAAGTGGAGGAGTGGGGAATCAAACCCGGTTCTCCCAGATTAGAGTCCACACACTTAACCACTACACTGTTCTACACAGAAAGTGCAATCCAAAGCAGTTGGGGGTGGAAAGCGCCCTCAAGTCACGGCTGTCTTATGGCGACCCTGTAGGGTTTTCAAGGCAACAGGAGAGCAGAGGTGGTTTGCCATGGCTTGCCTCTGCATAGCAACCACGCACTTCCTTGGTGGTCTCCCTTCCAAGGGCTCCGCCAGGCCAGCCCTGCTTAGCAGCAGGGATCTGATGAGATCAGGCTAGCATGAGATCTGATGAGATCGAGGCTGAGTTAGTGTTATGCCTTTCTACGTCGACTGAAGTAAGTGGGCTAAGAAGGAGGAAACTCCGCTTACGATGGCACTGTTACTTGTCCCGTGGACACCACCGTTTGTCCGTCATAAATTGTAATTGGCATTAACTGGTTCGAGAACTGGGAGGCAGGTGTTTTTTAAAAATAAAATATGACATTAGATCTCCAGAAAGGCCAGTGGTGCACTTTTTTAGAATGAATGGGGAACATCCAGGAAGAACCCTTGAAGAACGATTAGCTGAATTGGTGGACCACGTTGTGGGTGTTTTCACGACCCCTCCTCTCCTCCCATTCTGTCCCACATTCTGATTTTTTTTCCAGAAAGACCTGGAAGGCCTAAGAATGTTCACACTAGATCTCACACTAGATCCCCCCCCCATGACGTATCCAGGAGTTTGTGTACCTCAGAAGACAGGAAATGGCTTCAAAAGTATTTTAACACATATCAGCACATAGCAACGGGCTGGAAAAGGGTTCATCGCACACATTAGCAGGCACAGCAGTACAGAGCAACAGGCGTCAAAATTAGCCTGCTCATTCCAGACTTGTTTTTAAAGCCACAGGTTTATGTGCATTATTCAGCGACCAGCAGGAAGTTGCGTTGTTGTTGTTTTTTAAGGGCACCATGCACATCTTCTCACAGTACAGGGGCTAAAAAAATCACCAAGAGGCTCAATTTGGTGCTGTAATACCCCTGGGGGAAACAGTTATACTCGGCAAGGAATTCAGCGCCAGTAGCCGCTGTCCCCCCCCCCCATCTCTGTACCACATTTCAAGTTTATATCTGCACTCAAATGAATTTTTAAAAGAGGCTAGCAGTGTCATGGTGGACTGGTTCTGGTGGCGGTGGTGGGGAGATATATGAAAAGTAAGAAAGAACAGATTCTCCCAGCTTTACTCTGGCTGAGATGTGTTGTCTCAGCTATGGGGGGTTTGCTCTGATGATCTGCCATCAAATGTTACAGAACTTCAAGAAACAGAACGCAGAGAAGCAAAGAGATAACGTTCCTCCCTGGTTCTTCCAGTGCCTGCGGAGACTGAGAATGAGTTTTGTGGATCCTGGAAAAAGTTGTAACATACAAACAAACAAACAAATATTTTTTGTTGTTCCTGGGATCCACAAATCTTGAAATCCTGAAAGTACAAACCTTCTGTACACTTCCCCTCCAGACTCTTATAGATGGGATTTTGATCTCAAGTGTAATGGGGGTAGAGACCAAGATCCAATCATGAAAAGCACCCAAATACGATCCCCTGATCATCCCTGATTTAAAACCACCACTGCTGCTCTGGAGCAGGGCAAATCTTTTTACAGACGTGTATAGCATTGGCAACACTCCAACACAGAGTTGCCAACTCCAGGATGGAAAATACCTGGAGATTCTGGGGCAGTTCTTGGGGGGAAATGGAGTCTGGGGAAAGGAGGAAGCTCAGGAGGGATGGGATCATAGAGTTCGCCCTCTGAAATCGTTGTTCCCTCCAGTGGAACTGGTCTTTCTTTTGCCTGGAGGTTAGCTGCAATTCCAGGAAAACTCCAGGCCCCACCTGAAGCTTGGTAACCCTAACAAACACCTGAAATCCATGGTTCCTTTTAAACAATCAATTTGCAGTGGAAGAGGTGCCTTTTTATGGCAAGAGGGTGTAGGGATGGCTACAGGAGTAACCAGCTTTAAAGGGGGATTAGATAGATTCATGGAGTACAAGTCTATCCATGTCTACTAGGCATGGTGATGGAGGGGAAACTCCACATTCAGAGGCAGTCAGCCTCTGAATCCCGGAGCCAGGAGGTAACATCAGGGGAAGGCCTTGGCCTCTATGCCCTGTTGTTGGCCCTCCAAAGGAACTGGTTGGCCCCTGCGTGAGACAGGATGCTGGACTAGATAGACCGCCGGTCTGGTCCAGCAGGGCTCTCATGTTCTTATGTTCATTACCATGATTTATTATGAAAGATGTCCATCATGTGTTCAAACTAGGGTTGCCAGATCCTACCTCCGATCTGCTGGGGGGTTCCTGGGTCATTGTCTGGATCTTCGCATGCGTGGTGTGGTTCCCTCTAAGCTGTGGAGTCTTCTGAGCAAAAATTTTACTTTGTGAGCTATTGGCATTAAAGTTGTGAGCAAGCGATTTGGCCACTGCATAGGTTAGTTTGCTCTGGAACCATTCTTCCTGAGCTAAGACGAAAATGTGTGAGCTGGAGGCTAAAAAAATGTGAGCTAGCTCACACTAACTCAGCTTAGAGGGAACACTGGTGACACCACCTGGAAGTGATGTCACCACGCTGCTGACACTGGGGGTGACACACTAGTTCTTGGGCAAGACTCTATGGTATTTTGCCCTCAAAACCATAGAGTTTGCCCAAAAACTAGAGCGTCACCCCCCAAAATGAGCAATGTGACGACATCACTACCAAGTGACATCATCACGCCACTGACTGTTCAGGGGTGGCACTTCCCCCATTGGCCAGCTGGCTGGTGGCAAATTGGAGCCCCTACCGGGGGGAGGGCAGTCCTAGTTCAACTGCATATGTGTGGGTTCATCAATATGGAAGGGGGGTTCGCCTCTGGAAAGCCAAGTTGTGCAGCTAAGGATATTGAAATCGAATTTGGAGAAGGTGAATTGAGTGAATTTTCAGGATAGCAAAGCTGAAAGATGTAGGTGTCTTTTCCAAATGGCTAGACCTTCTGTCATTTGCAAAGCCTCCTGAAACCCAACTTCTGTCTGAAAACATCTTTTAACAATGCTCTTTAGCAACACCCTGGAGAATGGCATGCACCGGACTGCACGTGCAATTAATACCGTATAATTACTACCTCGGAAGATTTGAAGAAAGGCAGCGCCAAGAGTCCTCACCTTTGCTCTGATTCAACGGATGAAACTAAAGCTATGCCTCACGGTTTACTCATATATAATTCCTTTAGAAATGGTTCCTTTTTAACCATCAGTTTGCAGGAGAAGAGGTGCCCTTTTATTGCCCTGCAAGGCAAATAAGATTATGCTCATTTTGCTAATATTCTCCATCAGCAAAAAAAATGACGCTCCCGTAGAATTGTAAAAAGGCACACAACTTCTGTTTTGATGGCAGCCAGACGCTCAATGTAGATATCATGTGAAACCATCATTAAGGAACATAAGAAGAGCCCTGCTGGATCAGACCAATAATCCATCTAGTCCAGCAACCTGTCTCACACAGTAGGGGCAACAACAGGGCAGAGAGGTCAAGGCCTTTCCCTGATGTTGCCTCCTGGCACTGGGATTCAGAGGATTAGTGCCTCTGAATGTGGAGGTTCCCTCAGTCAACAGGGCTAGCAGCCATTGATAGATTTATCCTCCACAAATCTATCTAATCCCCTTTTAAAGCTGTGTATTCCTGTGGCCATCACTACACCATCTGCCAGCGAATTCCACATTTTAATTACTCTCTGTGTAAAGTAGTATTTCCTTGCGTCCTGAACCTTATCTATGGTTTGGTTATCTATGGTCCCAGCCACACGGCGGTAAAAAGCACGGCCAAAGTGCGGCTTTTTACCGACGCACCAAAAGAGACACGCGGCAGCGGGATCACACAGATCCCGTGAGCCGCCGTGCAGTTGCTCCCCGGCACAATCAGATGCCGGGGAGGAAGCCACTGATGGGAGACCGAGGCAGCCGACTGCACATGTATGCACATGCGCAGTTCGGCCAGGAGCCTCAAATGCTCCTGACGACGGACGCGCCGGCGATCCCACGGCCGCGCTTGCTGTGGCATTTCAGATAAGCGTCTCTTTACTAGGTTCTTTTTTGCTCCGCATTACTGACCTGTAGGGACGGATCGGGGATGGGTGCATGCCGCTTCCCAGATGTTGCGATTTTATCGCGCCCGTTTGCTGCACCCCCGATCCGGCCCTCTTCCGGCCCAAAACCTCCCGTGTGACCGGGGCCTATGATTTGGTTTAATCACTTGCTGGTTTGACTACATACTACTTTGGCAGAGGTGCCTCCCTCTGCCGCAATGGGTGCTGTCGCTGCCACCTCCAAGTGTTTATACAGCCCATCACTAAATTAAAATAAAAATATATGGCATTATTAGATGAGACTTTCGTCTCAGATACGTGTCTCTCGGACGCATCACTTAGTATCTATCCGTGGCTGCTGTAGTGACCAGATCGCTACCACTATATGCATACACATCCTCACACTGCCTCATGGGAACTGTGGTTTCTTCTCTCTGCATCTGCAACAATTTTGACTTTAAAACTTTTACTCTACTAAAAGAGAAGCCACTCTGGGCTTGCTGCTGCACACTATCCCTCTTGTTCATTGCCTTAAAAACTAAAACAAAAGGCACCTTGTTCTGGGGAAGATGCATTGTTCCACTGAGGCATTCTAGGAAGGGAGTTTGTTTCACATATAAATGATCAGTCAAGGTATATTCTGCCGGCAATCACAATGGTGTTGAAGTTCCAAGCATCCCTTGCGAGGTCTGAATTGACAGACTGTGGCTCGTGATCAACCAAACCCAAATCTGGAACTGTGGCTTGAAGTTGATTTGAAAGCAAGGCCTTGGAGTAATGGTTCTCATTACACGTCACATGACCCTTACGTCTGCCTTATCCTTGGTAAATGTGTGACTGTTCCTGGAACTCTGTCTAGCCTCATGCTTATAATAAGAATGGGAGTAATGAGTAGGGTTGCCAAGTCCCCTTGGCTTGCCGGCAGGGGAGATCTGGGGGGCATTCCGGGGTGGGCGTGGACATCATGCAACATCCTTGATGCAATGAAACCATGTGGAAATAAATGTCATCACGTCAGGGATCTCTGCATTTTTGGCAAACCTCGATGGGTTTGGGGTTTTTTGGCCTAAAACCATAGAGTTTTGCCCAAAAAGCAGAGCGGCTTGCCGGCAGAGGAGATCTGAGGGGCATTCCGGGGTGGGCGGGGACATCGTGCAACATCCCTGATGCAATGAAACCATGTGGAAGTGATGTCATCACGTCAGGGATCTCTGCATTTTTGGCAAACCTCGATGGGTTTGGGGTTTTTTGGCCTAAAACCATAGAGTTTTGCCCAAAAAGCAGAGCATTGTCATGCAACGTCCTAACATGATGATATAACTTTCACTGTTTGGGGGCGGGGCTTCCCCCACCAGTCAGCTGGTCCGCGGCAGGTTGAACCCCCCCCAAAAGCGGGTAGACCCCACCAGACCAGGAGGTCTGCAACCCGTAACTCAAACTTTGTTCTGCTGCTTCAGACCAACACGGCTACCAGCCAGTTGATAGTGCTATCATTTTAACCACTCTGTAATTACCAATGGTTTATATAGTAATCCGAGGACTTATTAATACGCAGTTTAATCTATTTTTTATTTATTTAAAATATTTATTAACCGCCTTTCTCCCTTGTGGAATTCAAGGGGACGTACAATATACATAAAAAACAAAAACCCAATAAAGACAACAATTATAAAACCCCATAACAGTCACAACTTAAAAACTTCAGTTAAGATTGCCAATAATAAAAGCTCAATCAATCAAATGTGGTCCTAAATAAAACTATCCTCGGCTGCCTCCTGAAGATCAACAATGAGGGGGTCAGGCACATCTCCCTAGGGAGGGTGTTCCATGATTGTGGGGCTGCTGTGGAAAAAGCCCTGTCTTGTGTACCCACCAAGCAAGCATCTTTCATTGATGCGACAGTCAGGAGGACATCTCCCTTCGATCTTAATTCCCGGGCAGAAATTCATGGGAGAAGACAGTGGTTCAGATACCCTGGTTCCTAGCCATATAGGGGAGCGGTGGCACAGTGGGTATATCCTACTGTCTTAACATCTGAACTGTGTTAGTTCAAGCCCCGCGCTGGTGTGAGCAGCCAGCCTGTTGTCCCCAGCTCATCGTCCACCCAGCGATTCGAAAGCTTCGGCGAGTAGATAAAATGGGACCCACTCCTTAGAGAGGGTGGGCACGCCAATCTCCCTTGTGGGAGGGTGTTAGCTGACGGTCAGACCTCCTGGTCGAGGCTTGGAAGGTGAAATAGCTTCTCGGATACGAAAGAATCCCTGCAATGGATGTTCCGGCCAGGCGGTGGCAGTGTGGCGATTGACATACGGGTCCTGAAGCCTGGTCAACAAGCAGCCATGCGGAAAACGGATGGAGCCAAGCCAGAAGACGTCTATACCGGGCAGTGATGGCGTGTGCAATTAAAAATGAATATATGTTGTCTACCCTATCCCCTACAAACATTGTTAGTCCCTTGTCTATATTGAGTAACTGTACATCACTTTGAGCCCACTGGGGAAAGCGATTAATAAATGGAAAGTATTATTATTATTATTGTTGTTGTTGTTGTTGTTGTTGTTAGGCTTTAAAGGGCAAAACCAGCAAACTGAATTGGGCTCGGGAGCCTGCTGTAGTACTGAAGACATATGCTCCTAGTTGCTGGCCCTGAACAACAGTCTAGCCACAGCATTTTGCACTAGCTGTAGCTTCTAAACACTCTTCAAGGGTAGCCCCAAGATGAGCATATAGCAATAGCCCAGTCCAGATGTAACTAAGGCATGGATCATGGTAGCTAGATCTGACTGAACCAGGAATGGACGTAGCTGACATACCAGCTGGAGGTGGGGAAATGCACCTGGTTTTCTAAGGTAATCACTGTGTCAAGCAGTACTTCCAAACTGCAAACCTGGCTTTTCAAGGGGAGTAAAACCCCATTTAAGACAGGGGAGATCTGAAGTCCATGGTCTGCCTTTCCATTACCCCACAGAACCTCTGTCTTGTTAGGATTAAGTTTCAGCTGGTCTACCCTCAACCAGCCCTTTACTGACTCCAAGCACCAGTTCAGAACATCAACAGCATCCTCAGGACTTGAACCACCATTATACAGTGCCCCTTAATACCAGTGCTGAGATGTGGCTCAATAAGATACTATGGTTAATAGTACTGAAGGCCACTGAGAGGTCCAGCAGAACTAGCAAGGTCACACTCTCCCTGCCTAGTTCTCAACAGAGGTAATCAACCCGGGCAACCAAAGCAGTCTCTGTTCCAAATCCTGGCCTGAAGCCACATTAAAATGGGTCCAGATGATCAGACTCTTCCATGAACCCCTGGACTGAAAAGCAACCACCTCCTCTTGCACCTTGTCCAAGAATGGAAGGTTGAAAATTGGCGGGCAATTTTCTAATATAGTAGGGCTCATGTGTTGTTGTTGTTTTCTTCCCCCAAAGCAGGTCTAATCACGGCATCCTTGAGCATGGGTGGTAAAACCCCCACCCTCAAGGATGCATTTACCACTCCACTTACCCACTCAGCCACCCCGCCCCATGGCAGCTTCTATCAGCCACGAAGGGCAAGGTCTAGAACACAGGTGGGTAGGTCTCGCCTGTCCGAGGATCTTGACCACATCCTTGGGATCCACAACCTGAAAAGTATCCACACAAAACAAACAAGCACATGCCAAAGGTGCATCGCCAGGACATGCATCCATGGCAACATCTAACCCAGAGTGGATCTGAGCGATTTTGCCTGCAAAGAAAACGGCAAAATGATCACCAGGGGGCCGCCGTGCGGTCAGAGCTAAAATCCTTGGGGCCAGGGCTATTTTTGGGCAGGAATG
>NW_015173132.1:1132092-1136159 GCF_001447785.1 Gekko japonicus
AGTTCCTGCTGTTGGGTGTGGTCTATTATGCTAATGAGTTCCTGCTTGGGGGGTTTTCTACAAAAAAAGCCCTGCTTGGGGCTATGATGTAAAAGTTGCCAGACCCAGCTGAGCTGGACGATTATGTACAGATGCAATGGTAGCGGAGAAATACTGCCTTATCACCACCATCACTGCCAAAGAATAGGCTCTAACACGGGCTCTGCGCCATCACGTTCAGTCTTGCTCCAAGTTTCCTGCCAGTGTTGTTCTAGTCATTGTCACTCCTGTTCATCTTCATCAGCTCTCCAGTGAACCAGGGAGACTACTCAGAGATGGTTGTGTCAACAGCCTGGACCATTTCCCTCTTCCAAAGAGCAGTCAGAGCTTTGACAGAATCTTCAACAACAGAGGGGGGAAATCCACATGTGCTGATAGGAACCGCTGTTTGTTTGGGAGAAGTCTTATTTCTGTGACTCAAAATATTATTTCCAAAAAAAGAATGGATTTTTAAAAATAAAATATCTGTATGTGATCTCCATATATTTCTGCGTTTGCTTTTAAAAACCTGCCTTGCTTGATACATTATGCTTCTGAGGGATCGCTTTTCTTGACTTCGGCTTGACAAGAGCAATTGCTTTATCAAAATGAGGAGACAATGGGGAGGAGAGTCTCCTTGCTCTTGTCAGTCTATTTATGCAAGTGTGTGAGTATAATGCGACTCCTCTCCACCTACCTTGCAGAGCTTAAAAAGAGAAACAAGCTGGCAGAAAACATGTGGAGTGTGTAATGTGCAATGAGGTCCTATGGTTTGGCATGATCTCTGAATTGGCAAGCTATAGTCTAAACCAGGCGTGGACACAGACTGAACTATGAAGCAAAATTAGTCGCTGATTTTGCCTTGGTCATGGTTTGTGAACAGAAGTTCATGACGTGTCTATAGTCATGAACTTCCATGAACTTTTAAAGCAGTTTCTGTTCCTCTGGAAAGCCTCAAAAAACAGCTGAGCCCCACCACTCAGCTGTTTCAGGCTGTCTTCTGCAGTCCCTTTAAAGTTTAAAGGGACTGCACAAGACAGCCTGAAAAACAGCTGCACAGTGGAGAGGCACTCCCCACTTCTTAGCTCTCTGCCACTCCCTTCCCCTCTCCACAACAGACACCCTGTGAAGTAGGTGGTGCTGAGAGAGCTCTTGACAGAAACTGCTCTTTTTCAAGAACAGCTCTTGTCAGAACTATGGCTTGCCCAAGGTCATCCAGCCAGGTGCAAGTGGAGGAGTGGGAAATCAAACCCGGCTCTCCCAGATTAGAGTCCGCACACTTAACCACTACACCAAACTGGCTCTCCATTAACATTTCCCTCTCTACTTCCCCATAGAAAATTACCTACACCTGAGCTGCTGTTGCCTTTTCTGGGTGGAGCTTAGAGCCACCTAACAAAAGCATGGTAGAGATTAAATTTGAATCCGGTTTGTTGCAGGCTTGTGACCGTACAGAAAGGTTCCCGGTTCCACAGAAGTTATCTGGCTGAAGCACGTATTTGGCTGTACAATCTCAGAAGAATATATAGTTGACCAGAGAGAAGTACTACTGGACATGTGATTGCACTGGAGGCTTCATTTGTATTTTTGTATTTCTTTTCTTTTCCCAGTGGTTAAACTTTGGAACAATTGGTTTCTGGTCTTTATTCCAACATGTTCTGTCTGTATTAGACCTCTGAGGAAGGCCTGTAAAGGCCGAAATGCATTAGGACTATCTTATTAGCCCTTGTATGTTTTTATATTTGTATATGAGGTATGAATGGGCCCTTGTTTGTTATTTTAATTTATGTTGAATAAATACATGTATATTTTTGTATGTTTCATAATTAGATTTTTAGAGTTGGCCCTCTTCTATTCTTGACTAACCTTTTTAGGTTCTGAATTCTAAGTTTAGGTTCAGTTTTTTCCCCTTTTTTCTTCTTTGTCATTACAGCCACAACATTTATTTGAAAATACAGAAAACTCAGAGAAATATCTTGATTTTTTTTAAAAAACCAGATGTTAATTCAATTTCCGTTTCCAAGAGACTCATTCCCGCCTCCCGATCCCCCAGCAAACCTTTAAAAAGAAAATGAGAACTACAAATGAAAGGGGTTACTGTCTATTTTTCTTTTCTGCAAAAGCCATTCAAAACAAAAATGAAAATGCTGGCGTTTCAGATCGTCGGCTTGCATTTTCCTGAACACGCCCTGGTACCATATTCTCTCCAGGCGATGGGAGTTATACCTGAATATCAAAGATAATTGCTGGAGGATGTGCGACCTCCCTTTCCTCTTACGACCTGCTTGAAGTGGAAAAGGCTTTTTTCTGTATTTTCTTTACCAGGAGAAACACAAGAAGAGCCTTTCCTTTACAAGACTATATCTTATTCTCCGTTGCCCTTAAAAATGATACATAGAGAGGGGTCAGTCATCTGCAGGGATCATGTTGCACAAAACTTACGCATCTTGCACAGGAGAACTTCACAATGGGTGGTTCAACAACTCACCCAGATGGGCATGCTTCAGATGAGATGGAACAGGGAGAGAAGCTGCCTTACAGAACAGCCTACTTGCCTACGAAGCCAAAAAATGGATCTCTCCTAACTAGGGTGGTCGAGCCCCCTGCTGGGGGCGAGGGACCCCCTGTCGCCAGCTGCTGCCTCTCACTGCCCATCAACTGGCTGGTGGAGGGGAATTACCAACAGTGGGAAGGCAGTGACGTCAACGGTGATGTCACTTCCAGTACACACCAGAAGTGATGTCCCCACATCTCTGGCAATGTGGGATGCTCTGGTATTTGGGCAAAAATTCTATGGTAAAATTGGTTTCCATCATAGAGTTTTTGGAGCTGCGGTGTCTCAAGTGGTTAAGACGCTGAACTGCCGGCTGGAGGACAAATCCATGGCAATATCAAGGAAGGTTGCTAAATTTCTTTTTATTGCAATTATAAAGCGTAAGCACCTCCTTAATACTCCTCATGATGTCTCTTCTCTGTAACACTTCTCTTGAATGAATGAATTTTATTGTTACGGCGCTTAGCCAGCAATTGTAACACTTCTCGATAACCTGGAGATTGTTTTTGATTTTGTATGCTGTTTGACGGGTCTTTGACCGTAATAAACTGATTGGTGATAGATTGGAACTGCCGGCTGTGGAACGTCAGTAGTTCAGCAGTTCAAGACCCGAGTGTGCTGCATGACGGAGTGAGCTCCCGTCTCTCGTTCCAGCTCCTGCCAACCGAGCAGTTCGAAAGCAAGACATTGCAAGTAGATAAATAGGTACCACTTTGGTGGGAAGGTAACAGCGTTCTGTGCGCCTTGGTGTTTAGTCATGCCGGCCACATGACCACGGAAACGTCTTCGGACAGCGCTGGCTCTTCGGCTTTGAAACGGAGATGAGCACCGCAACCCTAGAGTCAGAGACTGGCTTTCGAGCAAGGGAACCTTTACCTTTACATAGAGTTTATGCCCTAATACCAGAGCATTCCATGTCACTGCATTGGAAGCAATGTCCTTGTGATGCTGGGCTAGGCTTCCCTCCGACGCTTTTAAGCCTACCCAACTCCTGCCGGTTGCTGGGGGGACCTGGTAACCCTACTCCTAGGCCCACAACATTACATCCTTAAACCTGGGCCTGTGTGCTACCAAACCATGGGCTCTACCCTCTTTGTCCATATCTCACCAAAGTAGGGTTGCCAGGTCCCCTCACTGGCATGGTGGGGGGATTTGGGGGGCATTCCGTGGGTGGGTGGGACATCACGTGCAACACCCCTTATTTATTTATAATTCAAATATATCCCGCCCTCCCCTAAGGCTCATGGTGGCTAACAATTATGTAATCATGTCACCTGGAAGTAAGATCATTGTGTTTTTTATTCAAATTCAAATTTGGTTGGCAACATGTTGTCAACGAGTTGGCGACGTCACATGCGACACTCTGGTTTTGGGGCACAACTTTTATGGGTTTTCCCCCCTTCCAAACCATAGAGTTTGCCTAAAAAAACAAAGGCTGATTTCCCACAAGCGCTGCTCCGTGCTCACTCCTCCCTTTTGCCCCGATGGCACGTGT
>NW_015173132.1:1136431-1140836 GCF_001447785.1 Gekko japonicus
GTGATGACGTCACCTGGAAGTGACATCATTGTGTCAGGGACATCACACAACTATGTCCCTGTTTGGGGGTGGGGTTTCCCCCACCGGTCAGCTGGTTGGTGGCAGATCGAAGCCTTCAAAAGTGGGGGAACTCTCGCTGGGACCTGGGGGCTAGCAACCCTACACCCAAGTGTAAAAGTAGTAGGTACTATACATGAATGTACATAGGCCTAATTCATGTTGCATGGGTAGCCCACACATCACAATTACCTTCTATATGCTTTGTTGATGGATATTATTTATCTATCATATGGCAGAGTTACACACAGGAAGCATATAATAATACAAAATACATAACCAAGTTGATACAACAGGTACGCAGACCAACTGGGCAATCCCCAGTAAACACTAGCATCTAAATTTTCAATCCACTCAATCACAGCGGGGGAGAGTTCAAAGAGCTCCATCACATCTCCCTGGAAAGCCCGATGCTCACATCCCCATGACAGATGAAAAATAGTTTGGCGGGCTGCATCACAATTACATTTGGGTCCTGGCATTCTGACCATTTAAACAACAGGTCTGCAACAGGTCTGGTGGATAATTATGTCTTCTGAAGGTGTCCTTCCAACAGCATAAAAGTATTCTCAACATGAAACAGTCCGAGGCAGTTCACATGACTGTCATCTTTTGATCCCTATGGCCAGTGGATTACACACAAATAGAGCTTTGTCAGCCTCCCTATTTCACCTTTACCATTTTTTTGGCAAGAACATACACATCTCCCCCCACCCACCCCGTCTTCTTCCCGTAGAGATTCTATGCCAAACTTTATATATGTTAGGTGCCCTGTCATACACCCGATTACTAATTACGAGACCCATTGCCGATAAATCACGAAAACAAATTATCCCTGCATCACCCTTTGCTCACGGTAACAACATCCTGACGCTTAATAGCAGCTGTCACCAGCCGCTTATGAAGATAAATCATCGAGCCACACAAATCATGGGATGAATTGTAATAAATCAGTCAGCTGGGGGTCCCAAAGGATCTCGTGACACTGTCAGTTAAACATGGGTGAGCACAACTTAGTTTTCATTCCAACACAGACACCGTTGCCACTGACAACTGTACCCACATAGGTGGCCTGGAAATTTGCAGGGGACTTCCACAGGGAACGGTTGCATTAGACATTATATTCTCATGCAGAACTCTTTCAGCACTTCATTTAGCTTTCTTTGTCATCTGCCCACCGTTCTCTCTCGCTCGCTCTGAAGAAAAGTTACAAAGTGAAAAACCTGTTTCTTTTAAGGCCGAGCGCTCACGTAAAAATACTTCAGCTTATAGAAAAAGTTAATGCAGCTATTAGCTTTGCTGTCACTTCTGAAAGACCAGCAGAGCAAGAAATGCCGGCGCCTGATGTAATAGCACAACTTTTGATCAAATGGCATGCTGTTGCATTGTCATCCAGTGTTCTGGTTATTCGCTGGAAAAGCAAACGCTAAATTAGGGGGCAGGACGAGGTGGCACATCCCTGTTTTAAGAGTCATACCCCATGCATAGACGCCATTCATACCTTCTTTTGAGCTTATTCGTGTGTTAGCTGGCTATAGATAGAAAACAAGATTGCCAAGCAATCAATGTGTCTGGACAGTCAAGTGTTATTATTTTATTTTTTATTGTTTTTGCAATTCCCACAGGAAACTTTACCACAGTTCTTACATTCTAATGTATCCCTCTAAAAAAAGGGAGCGTAAAGTCACAGAGTTTCACTGAAAGCAAAATGTTGAGGCAAGGAGGCCATCTGAAGGAACAGAGAGAGAGAGAGATAGAGAGAGAGAGAGAGAGAGAGAACCAAAAAACCCCCAACAAAACACACACAATTTGCCACAGGATTCCGAGTATCCCTGCCTGGGAACTGCAGAAAATACTAGCACTTTGTGTGTTTATCTGCTTCCCGCCAGTACTGGATGTCTTTTTGGGAGATCAGGTCTGTTAAACAAGTTCTCCATACAACCTAATTGGATAAATCTGAGGTCTAGAGTTATTACTAAAATCTTGAGATGAATTTGGAGTTTCTTCAGGGGAAACATCTGAGGAAATCTGAAGAGGAGGGAAAAGTTCGTCTAAGACTAGGAAAATTTCGCAGAGTTCTGTCTAGTCCATTACACGTAAACGTGCCACAGAGCCCCAGTACAATGTTTTTAAAACAAAAACAGCGATGGAAGAGGAGGAGTCTGGGCAAGTGGTAAGAGAAAGGAGCGGCTTAAACCTTTCACTGCCCTTTCACTCCTCCTAAACTTGACTTTTCCCAATGCAGGATTCAAAACACAGAGAACATGGACTGGGTCGGTGCTCAGAGCCGGGTGGGATAGAGTGGGGTGCAGTGCTTTTCAGGGAAAGCTAAAACCACCTCAACTTTTTCAATGAATAAAGATCATCCCAGGATGAAACAGGGACACTTTAGCATGACGAAAGTGTTAAACGTCTGTGTTGACATGGGATGAGTGTCAACTGTGACAATAGGCCAAAGAACCTTCAACCACTTAAACAACTGTCCACAGTTTGATCAGATCAATGACAGAACACGAGTGAGAGTTATGAATACTACCGTCTCTCTGATAAGAGTATTACTACAAAGAGCATCTGTTCTGACATTCATCATCTGGGTTGGCCTTCCACTACAAGTCTTGAAACTAGAAGTAAAAGAATGGTTGGGAAGGCGATACCATCATACATGCTTTGTGCCCTCTCTCTGCCATGCAGAAGTGCATGCAAGTGCACAATAAGAAAGCCTGGAAATTTTCCAGAAGTTATGTTGTGCCTAATGTCAAGCTTTGTCCATTAATATGTGGACTCCATTTATATAGGCGCTTGATCCTGGGTAATAATTGACAGAAGACTGCTAAGAACAACTATCTAATTCCAGAACTGCTGAAAGCCACATCGGGCACCCGGAAAAAAGATTCCCTCTGTGTCCCACATCAAACATTTAACAACACATAGGAACATGCACACACATATAAAGGAAGGAAAGATCATGGGGGGGGTAGATTGTGATGGGTAGCTGTGCTAGTCTGTCTATAGCAGTAGAAAAAGAGCAAGAGTCCAGTAGCACCTTAAAGACTACCAAAATTTGTGGCAGGGTATGTGAAAGCTCATACCCTGCTCATATCCTTTAACTTCTTCAGATACAGCTAGAATGTGAGTCCATCCGTCCCTATATCTTGGAAAGTGGAGTGGTTTCAGATGGCGAATAACAACAATAGGTAAGGGACAATAGCAGGTGACTGACAATAGCAGGCATGATGGGATTAGTTGTAATATGCAGAGGGGTAGTAGGTGTAGAGAAATAAGCACTGGTAATAAGACAGGAAACCTAGATCTCGGTTCAGTCCATGAAGATGCATTGTTTTGAAATTTGTTATCAGTTGCAATTCTGCAGCCTCTGTTCCTAATCCCCCTTTGAAATTCCTTTGTCCAATGGGGAGGCTCTCTAGGAATCCATAATTGTTTACTTTAACCCTTTGCCTAACTGAAAAGCACAGCAATAGAACATTTGCTATGACTACAAGGTGAGGAAAGGGCTAAATGGGTGGTTATATGGGTGGTTATATATTCTCAGAGATGCTTCTAGCAGCAAAATGAGGCAGGTGGGCTGTCTGGCTTCTTGAGCCCCAAGGGCATCCCAGACATAGACACACATCAATGGGAAGCAGAGTCAACGAGGTACCTCATGGGAACGTCATACCAAAGGAAGACGTCTTCGGCGGTTTTCGGACAGCAGCTACCTTGAGCATTTTGGCATGTGTTGTGCTGCTTCTGATGATCGCAGTATCAGTGGGATCAAGTTCAGACTTTCCTGCAGGAATTCCATCTGTTCTGGGTTGTTTTGTTGGGTTTTTTTTTTTGGCACATGCGTTGACGTGTTTGAGCATTTCAGCAGTCTCATTTCGCTCCACCTTCTTTACATGAGAGTAGCTCCATTTACAGTAGCTGAGGCACAAGAAGACAATTTATTTGCACCATTGGCTTCAGCATTGAAGGGAGGGGGCTGATGCCGGCTTCAGGCTGGAGAGAGAGGCAGAGACCAGACCAGAGCAGATCAGACAGAGGGAAATTCTGCATTGGAGTTTTCCCTCCGTTGTCCGACCAAACCCACACACTGGAACAGAAATCCCCCTCTGCATTGCATGCTGCTTTCACTTTCTTTGATCATCGGGTTTTATGGTACCTTCTGCATAGATTTATGGACGTTTTATGGCCATTCAAGGGTGACTTCGCAGTTATTACGGTGTTGCCCTGGGGGATTTGAATGTGGTTTTGAGCTGCACCTTTTCCTCCGTGTTGCAAAAATGTCGAGCGAATGCCAGATGCAGAATTGCTCAAAGAGAGAGAGGGAGGGGGGAGAGGGAGAGGGAGG
>NW_015173132.1:1141584-1159871 GCF_001447785.1 Gekko japonicus
CCTCTTCTTCTTCCTCTTCTTCTTCTTCTTCTTCTTCTTCTTCTTCTTCTTCTTCTTCTTCTTCTTCTTCTTCTTCTTCTTCTTCTTCTTCTTCATGTTCTTTAAGAACCGCGTGTGTGGGGGGGGGGAATGGGCAAGATATGAGAGCGCGCTGGGAAGTTTATGAAGTTGCGTGGATGTGAGGGGAAAAAACCCATTTACATCAAGTTCTGCAAGTGGATTTTTATGGTAATGTGAAAGGCCTCTGCATCTGGTGCAGGAAAATGACGACAAGGGGGGAGGGGCAAACAAATCTGGTGTGTATTCATCAGAAGCTCCAACTGGTCCAGAAGGCTGAGGCTCAGCCGTTAACCGGAGCTAGGCAGAGCATGCATACCTCTTCAATCCTGCAGATGCTCCATTGGCTGCCCATCTGTTACCAGCAGGGCTATTTTAGGGCAGGAACGCACAGGAACGGAGTTCCGGCTGGCTCCCAAGTTGGCCACGCCAAGCAGGAACACATTAGCATAATAGGCCACACCCAACAGCAGAAACTCGTTAGGATTGGCTACATTAGGGGTGTGTGGCCTAACATGCAAAGGAGTTCCTGCTACAAAAAAGCCCTGGGTTTTGACAACAAGCAAGGTAAACAGAATAACAAGCAAAAGGTGGGTGTGGCTGGATAACCACACTTCTGGTAATGTGGGGTGCAGCCTAATATGCTAATGAGCTGTGCTGTCAGGGGTGTGGCCCAATATGCTAATGAGTTCCTGCTGTTGGGTGTGGCCTATTATGCTAATGAGTTCCTGCTGGGCTTTTTCTACAAAAAGAGCCCTGGCTTACCAGGCTCAGTTTAGCATACTGGCTCTCACATACAAAGCCCTTCATGGCCTTGGCCCCTCTCATGTGTGGGATCCCTACGTTCCACCATTTTGCTCAAGTCAACAGGGGCCTTCTGCAACTGTCAGCCCATAATGGGCAAAATCAACAACTGCCGGTACTTGTGCCGTCTCCGCTGTGGCCCCTGCCTTGTGGACTGGCCTCTCTGAGGAGGTCAGGAAAGCTCCCCCTCTCCTGTCCTTCTGAAATCTATGCAAAACTGACCTATTCAAGAGTGCTTTTCTGCACACGTCAAAGGGTTGCACTGCGCAAAAGGTTTTCACAACTCACCTGGATAAACGATTAGGGACTTGCAGGGGGAAAAGAGGTGCCAGGAGCTCATTAGCCTAACTCATTAGCATAACTTATTTGCATATGCCACACCCCCTGACATCACCAGAAGTGTGTCAGAAGGCAACACCCACTGCTCAGGCTCCACTGGACTGTTTTGTTTGGATTGCTAGCTAGGGGGGGGGGGCATGCATATCTGCCCTCACAGAGGTGCAAGTGGAGGAGTGGGGAATCAAACCCGATTCTCCCAGATTAGAGTCCATGCACTTAACCGCTACACCAAACTGGCTGAGAGAGTGAGAGGAGGAGGAGGAGGAGGAGGAGGAGGGGGTTGGATTTATACCCTGCCCTTCACTACCCAAAGGAATCTTGGAGCGGGCTTGCAGTCTGCTTTTCCTTCCTCTCCCCACAACAGACACCCTGTGAGGTAGGTGGGGCTGAGAGCTCTCTCAAGAACTGTCCTTGAGAGAATAGCTCTGAGAGAACTGTGACTGACCCAAGGTCACACCAGCAGCTGCATGTGGGAGAGTGGGGAATCAAACCTGGTTCTGCCAGATTAGCGTCGACACTCTCAACCACTACAACGAACACTGAACTG
The DNA here is from genome assembly GCF_001447785.1 of Gekko japonicus. Classification (NCBI taxonomy): domain Eukaryota; kingdom Metazoa; phylum Chordata; class Lepidosauria; order Squamata; family Gekkonidae; genus Gekko; species Gekko japonicus. The sequence goes on from NW_015173132.1 coordinate 1,143,332, forward strand.
GCTTGACAGTGTGGCTCTCCACACAATTTTGACAAGAAACTCAGCATGGTTTCCTTCATATTTCCCCCCCATAGATTTCCTAGTCTTCTAAAAGCTTTACGAGAGCCAAATGACCTTTAAATATTGACAGAATTTCATGCTGGTAATTAAATGTTGATGCATTCTAGAATATTAGTAATTAGGGTAATTTGTTTATTGAAGGTTCCCCGTTTGTTCAGCACTATACAGACAGGGGAAAGAGGTTATCACAGATTTCAGTGTTAATAAGGTTTATAAAGACAAACAAAAAACTTGTGTTGTTAGGAGTTTGGACCGAGTTCAGTCGCCATTCAATGTGGGTGTTGTTTTTTTTCCCGAGGAGCCCAAATGTGCCCGGGCTGCCATGCCCTGGAATCATCGGAGTTTATTCAAATAGCATAAAAGCAATGCTAAATCCAAATGAGAACATTTTTGCAGGGTTTCCATAGAAATGTCATGCTTTGAGGGAACAGACACCCTTGCTGCATTAATATGGTTGGTTATGATAAAAGCGATCGGAACGGCACATTAAGAAATCCCAGTGAGGCTTGCATTTTGATAGACAGATCTGCAACCAGGGGGGGGAAATACCCACAGAATCTACTCTGGATCCCACTTTAAATGTTGAAGGTTTGTCCCCACCCGACCCCCCTGGCAACTGGGCAAAGCTGTTGCAGCTACTGCTGACTGGGCAACTTGCTCATTAGCCATTCTGGATCGTTACGGCTCCTTGAGTCCTTGAGGCAGTTAGGAACTTCTCCAAGTGCCTGGAAAGGCAATTCTAAAGCGAGTTATGATACCCTCCTAAGCCCAATGACTACAATGAACTTGGAAGGCTGTACAGGACCACACGTTGGCAGCTTTTTCCTAGCCCTGAACCTGGGCTAGCCAGATGTACAGAAATCAAGCCAAGGGATGCGGTTGGTTTCCGTTCATCTCCATGCCAGGAAAAGCTTCACCTGTTCTACTATCTGGACAGCAGGCTGCCGCTAATGGCAGAAGTTCGAGGCCAGTGAAAAAGGAGGCAACCCTGCACAGTTCATCTGTAACTGTTCCAAACTGCATATGCACATACAAGTGGTCTGCTGTGTGGAAACGACTGCTATGTAAAAAGGAGATGAGAGACCTGTTCTCTGGAGGCCAGGTCTACCAGTATAGTGGAGTGGGTAGACCTGTTCTCTGGAGGCCAGGTCTACCAATATAGTGGCAAGGGGCAGGTAGACCTGTTCTCCAGAGGCCTGGTCTACCCCTGTAGAGGACAACAGTTTGTGTAATGAGATTTGACTTGATTCTGTTTTCTCTTACAATGTTTAATTTTTTCTTAAAATACAGTTTAAATAAAGTTTGATTCATTCTGAGATTTTTACAAGGTTATGGAAATAGTCTTCTAAAAATAATTTATGCAATAGTCAAATGTTGACTCGCTCTCAACTTTAATGCTACTAGCTTTTTTTGCTCATGAGCAATGTTCCCTCTAAGCTGAGCTAGTGTGAGCTAGCTCATGGTTTTTTAGCCTCTGGCTCGCACATTTGTGTCTTGGCCCAGGAAGGATGGCTCCAGAGCAAACTGATTTATGCAGCAGCCAAATCACTCACTCACAACTTTAATGCCAGTAGCTCACAAAGTGGAATTTTTGCTCACGAGACTCCACGGCTTATTTATTTATTTATTTATTTATTGTCAGATTTATACCCCTCCCTCCCTGCAAAGCATGCTTAGTGTGGCTTCCAATGACATAAATATATGATAAAAACATATATAATGCAAATTAAAACATAACAGTTAAAATTAATACATTACAAAGTGCTGGCGGCAGTTAAAATTCAATCAGAAGGAATGCTTTCAGATGGGTTTCCAGCTTCCAGCATAAAAGTGCTTAGATGTTATTCTGCTCGTCACTCTTAAGGCAACTGCTCAATTATGGCTTTGCGGGCTGTGCACTACAGTGGCAGCCCTTAATTATATGCCTGGCGGAAGAGCTCCGTCTTGCAGTCCCTGCTTAGAGGGTGCATTGCTCATGAGGTAGAATCTTTGCTCACAACACGGTGGAGCTTAGAGGGAACACTGGATACAGCTATGAATAGTTGACATAAACAAGGTTATACCGTGCAAAAACATGTACTAAATACTCATATAATTATAAAAGTTATAAGTGTGCCTTATCCCAGATATAACAATCCTCCTCCCAATCTCTCCCTAGAGGAAATGCCTGTTTACTTATCTACATACCGGTAGCCCATTTTTCTCCCCAACATTATGCCATGTTTCCAAAGGCTGATGGGAAATGAACAAAGACTTCCAGAGGAATCATATCAATGAGCATTAATCGCATCACATTCTGCTGAAGGAGGTCTGACTCAACAACTAACGATGAGGAAAGAGATCACCTTTCCCCAAATCATCTAGAAATATTTGTTTGGCGATAACAAGGCTGCTGATATTTAAGGCTCAGTCAAAAGCCACACTGGCACCAATCATTTCAAATGCCAGGGTCTTTGCTTCCCGTAGCTGAAAGCGATGCATAGCAGAAAGACATAATACACAGTGAACAGGAGGCGGGATTGCTGGTGGATCTGGGGGATGAAGCAAAGCATACGAGACAAGTAGCATGGCTTAGAGAGATTCCTTTGATTCCTCTTTACCCAATTTATGCCCCAAATCCAACAGCCCATTTCTTAAGGGGAGGAGCTGTGGCTCAGTGGTAGAGCATCTGCTTGGCATGCAGAAGGTCCCAGGTTCAATCCCCAGCATCTGTAGTTGAAAGGACCAGACAGTAGGTGATGTGACAGAACTGTTCCGGAGACCCTGGAGAGCCGGTGACAGACAAGACTGACCTTGATAGACGAATGGTCTGATTCAGTAGAAGGCAGCTTCATGTGTTTTCTTTTTAGGAATCTGGAGTGTGTTTCTAATCACTTCTGTTTTGGGCAATGAGAAATTTGAAGAGGCGAGGGGCAGGAAAGGAGGTTCTGTAAAATTTCAGAACTTCACTCTGTAGATGCTTGGAATCCCTGACCCGGATAGCCCAGTTTGGTGTAGTGGTTCAGTGCGCGGACTCTAATCTGGGAGAACCGGGTTTGATTCCCCACTCCTTCACTTGCAGCTGCTGGTCCATCTATATATCATCTGGAATACAAAACGTTGCTGTTAACTGTATATTTTGTAATTTTGTACTCACTTGGAAGACTAGTATAATTACAACCACTAACTGCATACTTGCAGTAGTTCTATTTCTTCTAGCTTATTTGTACTGCAACCCCCTACCTGCTTGACAATAACAACAACAAAGATCCTCACAGGCAGGGACCGTCTTCCCAACCCTTCCTATCCTCCTGCTAGAGCACCACCTTGTGATGCGTAACATAAAACAACAGCATGGGCTGAAGTAACAAAAAGGGTGCATTGATCTCTCTTCTAAGAGAAATGAAAGAGAAATCTCTCATTTAAAAGAGGAAAATAAGAGAGAGAGAATGAGAGAAATCAATGGCTATATCCTAAAAAAAAAGTGAATTTGGGAGAAAGCATTTCCCGTCCCGTCCCCATAACAGCACCAGATACAAGGCCACACGGAGCCAGGCAATGGCAAACCACCTCTGAATGTCTCTTGCCTTGAAAACCCTACAGGGTCACTATAAGTCAGCAGTGACTTGACAATAACAACTAGAAGAAATGTATAGATTTTTGGTGGATAACCTAGAAGATTTTGGAGATAAATAACACAAGACAATATGGATTACAAATTTTTATCTTGGAATGTGAATGGGTTAAATTCGCCCAATAAAAGAAAAATAGTGAGACATTGGTTGGGAAAACAAAAACGTAATATAATTTGTCTACAAGAAGTGCATATTAGGAAACAAGACTGTAAATATCTTATTGATAAAAAATTAGGAGAAGAATTTTATTCATTGGCAGGGAAGAAGAATAATGGGACAGTGATTTACGTTAAAAGAGAACTGGAACCTAAAGAGATTTTTAAAGACAAAGAGGGAAGGTATATTGGTGTAGAAATAATGATGAGCTCCTGCTATAGATCAAGACAGTTGACCAGTCACCACACAGTATTTCTCTGCATTTCTACATGGCAGTGGAACTCTCCCATGTGGAAGAATCATAACACAACATTTCTGGGTGGGAGACCAAAGATATTTTTAGTGGACTCCTGGAAAAAAAAGTAGAGTGTGAATTCAGCAAGCAAACGTTTACAGTAAGGTCTGCCTTTAAGACACCCTTATCATGGAGTGGCTGTTTTGCTGGGAGGAGACATTCAGCACTTCTGATAGCTAGAGAGCAGAAGAGGCAGTGAAGGTTCCCTGTCCAAGGTCCTGCAGAATCTGCAACTGTCTGAACTCAATCAGAAGTGAAAGCACAAATTGTTTAAATTTTTGCTTTTAATCTCTTGTTTTAATGTTTTGTTTTTAAATCAAATCATATTTTTTCTACACTGTTATTATCTGCCTTGGGTCCCAGGATGCCTGGGAGAAATGTGGTTAAAAAACTATTTTAAATATGAAATAAATAAATATTGTCAAAGAGTAAAGGGAAACCATGCCAAAGGTTTCGGCCAAAATAGTTAAGTACTTCAAGTAAGGTGTAATTCATGGGATCTAAGTTATTCCTGCCCAGCCCTGGATGCCCAAAGATGGCCCATCCTGTCAGATCTAGGAAGCTAAGCAGGTTAGTGTTTGGAGGGGAGACCACCAAGGAAGTCCAGGGTTGCTACACAAAGACAGGCAATGGCAAACCACCTCTGTTGGCCTCTGCCTTGAAAACCCTGCGGAGTCGCCATGTTTGTGAACTGACGACACTTTTCACTCCTACCAAGATATTCCCAACCAAAGAGAGAGCGAATGAGAGAAATCAATGGCTATATCTTTTAAAAAAAAAGAATTTGGGGGAAAGCATTTCCCGTCCCCATAACAGCACCAGATACAAGAAGAGACTATAGATCAGTGCTGGCGAACCTATGGCATGGGTGCCAGAGGTGGCACTGAGCCCTCTCTGCGGGCACGCGTGGCATCGCCCCAGCCAGGCCCAGACCACCATTAAAGTGTCGAATTCTCTGCCAAATAATTTTAAGTAAATGAAAGCATTTGGGGTTGCTTTCCTTTATACAAGAAAGACCTCGATGTCCTTGACAACCACGACGGTATAATCACTGACCTCGAGCCAGACATCCTGGAATGTGAAGTTAAATGGGCCTTAGAAAGCATTGCTAACAACAAAGCTAGTGGAGGTGATGGTATTCCAGCTGAGCTATTCAAAGTCTTAGAAGATGATGCTGTTAAAGTGCTGCACTCCATTTGCCAGCAAATTTGGAAAACGCAACAGTGGCCACAGGATTGGAAAAGATCAGTATACATTCCAATCCCAAAGAAGGGCAACGCCAAGGAATGTTCAAACTATCGCACAATTGCACTCATATCACACGCTAGCAAGGTCATGCTCAAGATCCTACAAGCTAGGCTTCAACAGTACGTGGATAGAGAACTACCAGAAGTACAAGCTGGGTTTCGAAGAGGTAGAGGAACGAGAGATCATATTGCCAACATTCGCTGGATTATGGAGAAAGCAAGAGAGTACCAGAAAAATATCTACTTCTGCTTCATTGACTATGCTAAAGCTTTTGACTGTGTGGATCACAACAAACTATGGCAGGTCCTTAAAGAGATGGGAGTACCAGACCACCTCACATGTCTCTTGAGAAACCTGTATAAGGGCCAAGAAGCGACAGTTAGAACCGGATACGGAACAACTGATTGGTTCAGCATAGGAAAAGGAGTACGACAAGGATGTATACTGTCACCTTGCTTATTTAATATATATGCAGAGTACATCATGCGAAATGCTGGCCTGGATGAATCACAAGCGGGAATTAAGATTGCTGGGGAAAAGATCAACAACCTCAGATATGCAGATGATACCACTCTAATGGCTGAAAGTGAAGAGGATCTAAAGAGCCTCTTGCTCAGAGTAAAAGAGGAGAGCGCAAAAGTGGGCTTGAAGCTCAACATCAAAAAAACTAAGATCATGGCATCCGGCCCCATCACTCCTTGGCAAATAGAAGGGGAATTCGTGGAAGTAGTGACAGACTTCATGTTCCTGGGATCCCAAATCACCGCAGACTGTGACTGCAGCCATGAAATTAAAAGACGCCTGCTCCTTGGGAGGAAAGCGATGGCGAACCTAAACAGCATGATAAAAAGTAGAGACATCACCCTGCCAACAAAAGTCCGCATGGTCAAAGCAATGGTATTCCCAGTAGTCATGTATGGCTGCGAGAGTTGGACTATAAGGAAGGCCGAGCGCCGAAGAATAGATTCTTTTGAACTATGGTGCTGGAGAAGACTCTTGAGAGTTCCTTGGACTGCAAGGAGATCAAATCAGTCAATCCTCAAAGAAATCAACCCTGACTGTTCCCTGGAAGGCCAGATAATGAAACTGAAGCTCAAATACTTTGGCCACCAAATGAGAAGGGAGCACTCACTGGAGAAGACCCTGATGCTGGGAAAGATTGAAGGTCAAAGAAGATGGGGACGGCAAAGGAGGAGATGGTTAGACAGTGTCATCGATGCAACGAACATGAAATTGAGCCAACTTCAGAGGACGGCGGAAGACAGGAGGGCCTGGCGGGAGATGATCCATGGGGTCGCGAAGAGCCGGACTCGACTGTGCGACTGAACAACAAAAGGAAGACCAACCTTCCAACCTCATTAAGTACTCCAGAGCACAAATCAACCAGAGCCAGACTGGAATCACCCGCTGATTCAACACCCTTAATTGTGAGTAGCACTTCTCTGTCAGAGGCGGAGGACAGCTTCATGCTGCCTTTACCTGCACCGGCAATTGCACAGAACCCCTCTGAGAAATTCTTCCTGCTCTTCTGAACATTCCTGAGATAGCTCATCTCAGCTGGAATCTCAAAATGCCCCAGCAGCTTTTCTTACAGCCACGAGGGTTTCCTCCTTGACTAAGATCCAGTCCCACATTCAGACTTCAGATTCCTGATTCTAGTAAGTAAGTAAGTTTATTAAGAACAGTCATAAGACCAGCAAAATGAACCGAAATATTAAACACAGAATCTACAACATAAGAGATTCCTGATTCTTGATTTTCCTTGCAATTGCTTTGTGGTAATTTGATAATGAGGATGCGAGCTGCTTTGTGAAGCCTAAGTGGGTTATAACTCGGATGGAACTGTAAAAATAGATACATAAATATAAATGTCCTCCTCTTCTTCCTGTATCTATATGGCACGGGAAAGAAAAGACTGATATGCCTATTAAATTGATCTTTCATCGCCTCCTTTTAAATTCCTTTCTAGTGTGGTGGATCTGACCCCTACCCTCTCAGTCTACTAAGCAAAGCCTTCTTCCAACTCTTCCTTAGGCTGGAGGAAAGCTTTCAACTTTGCTCAATGGAGTGTTAGGATAGGGGTTGGATCCACTCCACTAATATAATAAGTAGTAGCAATTGGCCCCTTTCCATCCTTGTGGCAGCCATTACTGCGTGGCGTGATCTCTTCGGGTAGATGCTGAGTTTTGGGGAAAGACTCTAGCCAGATGCTAGGGCTGCGATGGCTTAGAGATGAAGATGCTGAGCTGCAGACCGGAAGGTCTGTAGTTTGGCAGTTCGAGACCCTAGTGCCCCATGTGACGGGTTAGCTCCCGTCCCTGGCCCCAGCTCCTGCCAACCTAGCAGTTCGAAAGCAAGAAATTGCAAGTAGATGAATAGGTACCACTTCAGTGGGAAGGTAACAGCATTCCGTGCACCTTGGCGTTTAGTCACGCCGGCCACATGACCACGGAAACATCTTTGGACAGCGCTGGCTCTTTGGCTTGGAAAAGGAGATGAGCACCGCCCCCTAGAGTCGGATTCGACTGGCTTTCAGGCAAGGGGAACCTTTACCTTTACGAGCCAGATGCTAGTGTAGAACTGGACCATGTGGGATCAGCGCCCATAATTCTGGGAAGACATACAGAGGGGAGTGTAGTTCTTACGCAGAAGGTACAAAACTCTAGAAATGAAAGGACACTGATCATTTAAATTCCTGCAGAACCCTATTGCCTTAGACAGAGCAAAGCCAAATATTGTCATTAACTTAAAAAGGAGAGAGAGAGATAAGTTATGCCCTAATTTAACAGCCGATATGAACAAGACAGACAGGAAATATATTAGTGTAGAGGGGGCAAAAATCAAAAACTCTAAATTTGATACATATCAAAAGCAGATAATATCTGTCTGAGAAAGCAGTAATAAAGAGACTCATCCTCTCTGTCTGCAGGTTTCATTCTGTGTCATTCAGAAATCCTTGAAAGGACTGAAAGATTGGGAGTCTAATGAGATCTATGGTAGATCCAGGTTGGCAGCCTTCTTCCTGTGCTGGAAGTCAACCCCTCCTGCCCCTGCTATCATTCAGGAGTGGAGACCCCCCCCCCAAAAGCAGCCCCATTAATGCAACTAGAGCATGACTGACGGCTTGGGTTTAAGGGACTGGGAGTTCTGGACAAAGCAGCGGGAGCCACATTCTGAAAAAGAAGAGGGGGAGCTGATGAGCCCTCCCCCCCTTATAAGAGATAATGGGGATGCTAGAGCCAGACTGCAGGCTAGTCGTAATAATGGGCATATTTTAGTCAGCAATTCTCAGGAGGAGGAAGAAAATTGCGCTTTAATAAAGATTTTAAAGCCCTATCCATAATCTGGGAAGGGGAGAACGGAGAACTTTTGACCTATTGTTGACTGCAGGCATTATTTCCTAGACCAAAAAAAAAAGATGGAAAAAATATATAATCCCCCCCCCCCATCTTTTATTAAGCCATTCGTCTTGAGGAAGTTATGGTTCAGCCTACCACGGGCCCCTGTGTAAATTTAAAACTTTACGCTCTGCGCACTCTCATTTCCAGGTGATCAGCGACATAGGCTTGGGATAGCTCATCTTCCCACTGCGATGCCATTTGCTCGCCAAAAAAAATAAATCCAAAATAGCTCACGACTCTAGTAAAATGTGTACAGACACAGCCCGCTATCCGTGCACAGACCATGGGAGGGCTCTTTTTGTAGCAGGAACTCCTTTGCATCTTAGGTGACACACCCCTAATGTAGCCAATCCTCCAAGAGCTCACAGAGCTCTTCTTACAGGGGCTACTGTAAGCTCTTGAAGGATTGGCTACATTAAGGGTGTGTCGCCTAATATGCAAAGGAGTTCCTCCTACAAAAAGAGCCCTACGGCTTCCTCACCATTGTTGCATCCCCTCCCAAGTCCTGGAAAGATCATTCCCAAGAATGTGGGACCTGCACAGTAGGGTTGCCAGCTCCAGGTGGGGAAATATCGCCCAGAGAGCACCTGTAATCCCAGGAGATCTCCAGCCACCGCCTGGAGGCTGGCAACCGTACTGCATGTTGTTATAACTGCCTGGGTCTTGGGTAAGAGAAAGGTGGAACGAGGGGGTGAGATTATTCTTCTTTCCCATTCTGCAAGCAGAGATCTAGTGAGGGAAGGGGGGGATTCTGTCCCCCTACTTGAGACAGTCATTTTTTGATCGTTTTGTAAAGCACTCTGCATTTTCGATGCACTAATAATACAAAGAACAGCATTTCTTAAATGCTTTGGGATAGGACAAGTTCTGGGAAGATGTAAACATGTTTTCCAAACGTGCAGTGAAGTAGAACATCGGATGGACATCAGCAGCAAAGAGCTTATTTGCAAATTCCCTCGATGGCGAGGCAGGGGCACCGCATTCCTAGGAGAATTTTGACTGTGGCACTTGCCTGCCTTAATAAAATTGAAACCGGTCAACAAAACAGAACCATAAAGAGTGAGTCAAGAAGAGCTGCCAGCTCAGTGGGTCAAGGCTGAAATCGATACAAAACTCGGAGTTAAGTTATACAACCTGTGGGCAGAAATGCAAATGTCGGGGAGTGGAATGCAAGAACGGCATGAGGAAGGAGCTCAAAGATCCTGTCGCAAATCCTGGGGCTCTCTCTGGCATAAATGTGGGCAAGGGGCTTAGGAAACACCCCCGGTGGCTAATTAGAAGGAGAATATCTTAACTGCCAATTTCTCTTATGTCTTGTGATGTTCAGCAGTAAATTATATGCAAATCAAGTCCCACGAAAACTGAGGGGAGCCGACAAAACAGATAAATCAGAAGGGACATTACAAGCGGTTGGGGAAAGTGCCAGATGCTGCAAATGGCAGGCATCAAAGAGTGGAGTAAAACTGTCAAGCAAACCAAATCAGATTTCTGAATAATCCAGACAGGAAGGATTTGGACTCCTCAGACATAGGTAAACCTGAAAGGAACCCAAAATATAGGCTCATGCATCCCTCATCATCACCACCATCATCAGCATTTATACATTCCTAGAATCATATAGTTGGAAAGGACCTCCGGGGTCATCCAGTCCAACCCCCTGCACAATGCAGGAAAACAAATACCTCCCCCCATGCCCCCAGTGAACCCTGTTCCATGCCCAGAAGAGGGCAAAAAACCTCCAGGATCCCAGCCAAATTGGCCTGGAGAAAAATTGCTTCCTGATCCCAAAGAGGGAAGAAGCAGAAGCAGAAGCAGAAGCAGAAGCAGAAGCGAAGAAGAAGAGGAGGAGGAGGAGGAGGAGGAGGAGGAGGAGGAGGAGGATGGATTTATACCCCATCCTTCACTCCCCGGAGGAGTCTCAGAGTGGTTTACAATCTCCTTTCCCTTCCTCTCCCCACAACAGACACCCTGTAAGGTAGGTGGGGCTGAGAGCTCTTTTGAGAACTACTCTTGAGAAAACAGCTATGAAAGGTCTTGTAACTGACCCAAGGTCACACCAGCAGCTGCACGTGGAGGAGTGGGGAATCAAACCCGGTTCTCCCAGATTAGAGTCCGTGCTCCTAACCACTACACCAAACTGGTATTTCCCTGGGTGTGTAAAAAAGGGCCACGAGAACTAAGCACTGATGCAGCCCTTCCTGTCCCCCCTCTCATGATCTGCCTATGCTCACAGGATCAGCATTGGTGCCAGATGGCCATCTAGCCTCTGCTTAAAAACCTCCAAAGAAAGAGAGCCCACCGCCTCCCAAGGAAGCCTGTTCCACCGAGGAACTGCTCTGTCGGGAAGTTCTTCCTAATGTTTAGATGAAAACTCTTTTTTGATTTAATTTCATCCCATGGGTTCTGGTCTGACCTTCTGGGGCAACAGAAAACATCATGGTATAGAGCAGAAAGTGACAGAAGCCATGAAGAGAAGATATTGCTCCCCCAAATTTTAAATGTTGACAGAGGGGAGGGGGGAGGAAAAGAGGGACAAAAACAATGAGGTGGCTCTGTGCAGAGGGTGAAGATGAAGGGGTGAACGCAGAGGCTTCACGGAAGAACTAGATCTGAGGCGGGAGGGAAGGAAGACAAAGAGGTAACATGTAGGTGACCTGGGAAGGACTTCTGGGTGCAAGGGACAGCAACAGAGAATTGGTTAAGCCATTTAAGGGAGCCTTTTGGTGCCTGAAAGTGGAAGCCCTGGAGAAAAAAAGGCTCACAAGGATAGGGACAAAGCAGGAAATCAGGGAAGTAAGCCTCTTTCTAGAAACCATTGTATTTATGTCCACAATGGGCCTTATTCCTAGTTTAAAATAAATAGGGAAGAAATCATAACATTTCATTGGGCCCTCAAATGTTAAGAGGCATTGTTAAACACATGCAGTCTTTCTAGAGTTCTTCCTTAAGGGCCACACTGGGCTTTCACACATGTCTTATTTTCATCACTTCTGTGCCCACACTGCATCAAGCCCCCCCCTTTCTGCACATGTTTTGCCCCCTCTAGTGGTTGCTTCAATATCTCATCGCTGTATCGCCGGCTTATTCTGCTGTACTTTGAAAGTACTCAGGAATAAGCTGGTGATACAGTGATGAAATATTGAAGTAACCACTAGAGGGGGCAAAACATGTGTCGAAAAAGACCAATGCAATATGGGCACACAGACAACAGAAGAACACATGTGGGAAAGCCCACTCGTGTGGAAGTTATCCCTTTAAGAAACCAGAAGTTGGGGGGCAGCATTTGTTCAGATTTTGCTGCCTCCAGCTTTTGCACCGAATTTGCTGTTTCAAAACCAGAACAAACATTCGGGGATTTTAACTCTACTCTGAAGAAGACAGCCACCATGGGTCCAATTATTCAGATAGTCACTGATTTCAGTAACACAAATGTGAAATCTCCTCCTCTGGTCGCCAGTACTGAAACCAGGTTAATGCAGGAGGCGGAACAGGACACACGAGACATAAATGGAGCATATTCTTCCCCATATTGTAACTGCATTACAGGGCGTTTGTACAACCCATCGTAGCTTTTCCCCAAAGAACCTTAGAAACTGTAGGCGATTGAGGTGCAGAGGATTTTGTTTTTTAAAAAATCCTAGCCACAGATCCTCTTATGAGTGACAATTCCCAGAATTTTCCAGGAAGAAGGAACAATTAGGAACTCATTTAAGTCTATGGTGATAACAGGAGGAATTTGTTGATTTGTTGTTGATTGGTTTACACACACACACAGGTACATACTGGTTTGTTAGTTTTTGTCTGTTGTAAGCCACTTTGGGTCTCTTCAGGGAGAAAACTGGGGTACATATAAATAAACAAGGATGCTTTGTCATGCACTTCTGACTGTGATGTTAATAATGGGATCTCAGTTGGCCGGCACATTCTTTTCCCTCTTGGGTCACTTGCAGAGACCAGCAACCACCTGCAAAACCCTATTTTAAATTTATATTGACTTGCCTGTGAAAGGAGCTGGTAGGAAACCTTCTATTTTGCATGCAGAAGTTTGTATTTGATTAACCCATTTTCCTCCCTGAATATTTTGTAGAAGTCAGAAGTCTCATTAGCACACATCAGCCAATTTCACTCACTCTTTGCAAACCAAGAGAAGTTATTCCATTAATTTTGCCAAGGTCACTCGGTCCTTCCTGAAGATGCAATGCTTTTTTTAAAAAAAGAAATACTGTGACAAATATATATTAACATTTCAAATTGGTATCTTTGTACTGGATTCCTACTGATCTAGAAGCAGACCCCCCCACACACTCCCCCCCCTGCCTGCCCTGTTGGATAAGTCTACCATTCAACTTCCTAAAGAATGTAATATACACTCTAAAGCAAAGTTGCTGTTGTTGCTTTAAAAAGTCTCATGGCATTAATAACTCTTCTGTTAACCTCCTTTGTACACCACTGTACTCTACAGAGAACAGCAAATACATTTTATCTGTGGGTGCCTCCATATTTCAGAACTCATTATGAGACTTTTGAGAATATATTATCCTTAACACTTCTGATCTCATTTACTTTCACAGGGATTTCCATACACTGGCTGAGGCAATTTCCCAGTGCCTCAAATTCAGTTTCACACGTCTCACATCTAGACATGGCATACTGCACAGCTCTACCTCATAGCCTAAAATTCTAGATTTTACTAATCTCCTGCAATGTTCCCTCTAAGCTGTGGAGTCTTGTGAGCCAAAATTCTACTTTGTGAGCGACTAGCATTAAAGTTGTGAGCAAGCAATTTGGCTACTGCATAAATTAGTCTGCTCTGGAGCCATCTTTCTTGAGCTGGGACAAAAATATGTGAGCTGAAGGCTAAAAAACCATGAGCTAGCTCACACTAACTCAGCTTAGAGGGAACACTGATCTCCTGTTCACCCCTACTATCACATACCCTAATTCTTGCTGCAGAGAAGTTAAGCCAGGAAGCTCCCAGAGAGTCCAGATACGTTATGAATATGGCCAAATATTTTATGTATTTGAATGTGCCATCTCATTGAAGAGCTTTTACTTTGGCTCATTGTGCAGTTATCCCTTCAAGGGTGCTAGATACGAAATACAGGAAGATCCCACATGAAGACTGATGTTGCCCTTGTTCTATTGAAGAAGAATTGATGGCTCATATGTTCTTTAGGTGTCCGTTCCATCAAGTTCAGAGGGATAAGTTTATTTCCCCTTTTTTAGACAGACCATTGGTAGATGCAGATGAGACCTGCCTGGAGAGACTTTTAGTTAATGAAAAGCCAATTATCGCTAGACAAATAGCCAAATTCTGCCTCTACTTGGTAAAATTTCACAACAAAAAGTATGGTTATGTATAGTTTCTATTTGTAGGACTTTTAGTCATTTTACATATATTAGGCAATTTAGATATATCTTAAGGGTTTTTAAAAATTATTACTATAGTTCATAAATATTTTAAGGTGTTTATGACTGAACATGTTTTCTGTCCTGGAATGAATCTCTTTGACTGTATAATATCGTATTCTTATGAAAAATGGTCTTTGACCGCAAATAAACATTCATTCAGCCAGGAAACTGTGGGGAAGCTTGGTTTACCAACTGCCATGGATATGGCCAGGAGTACAGGTGAACAGTTGCTGGTCTCGACAAAAAGATCATGGAAGAAGTCTCTGCAGACCAGAAACAGAGCTGGCCTAGTGTCTCAGTTAAACATGCCCCATTTTCTTCTCCGTTTCTGCCAGCAGGCGTTGCTGTAGAGCGAAGTTTTGGTTTAGCAAGGTCAGTTGCTGGTTAATACCATCGAGTTGCTCCATCATCGGCTTGAGCTTGTGTTAATTTCAAGTATACTTGCCAATTTCAAGAAGCCCACCCTTCTTTGCCAGAGTTGTTTTGTGTCTCCCTGGTAATTTTTACAGTGTTTCTGCTCACTGCTTGGATTTGTTCTGCCGTGGCTTGGCATTAATCCTGTTGATTGTGCATGCCACAGTGGCACTGGGTTCTGCTGGGCATTGCCATTTGTTCAGTTGGGCTTACAAAACTGCCATCCCTTGTTTGGATTTGTTCTGTTATGATTCTCTGGTTTGACAGTAGTCCTGTTAAGTTTGCACTACCACAGTGGCACTGGGTTCTGTTTGGCATTCTATATATTGCCATTTGTTCTGCTGGGCATGCAAAAGTGCCTCCCCACCTTGAGTTTCCATTGCAGAGATTCTCTGGTTTGACTTGGGTTCTGTTGGGCTTGCACTGCCACAATGGCACAGGGTTCTGCGGGGCTTCTGCACATTGCGATTTGTTTTGCTGGGCTTGCAAAAGTGTCCCTCCTTCAGTTTCTATTGGAGAGAGTCTCTGATTCGACTTTAGTTCTGTTGGGTTTTGCACTGCCACAGTGGCGGTGGATTCTTCTTGGCTTCTGCACATTGACATTGGTTCTGCTGGGCTTGTAAAAGTGCCCCGCAACCTAGAGGTTCCATTGGAGAGATTCTCTGTTTGGCTTGGCACATTGACTTGTGGTTCTACTGGGATTACTGGGTTCTGCATTGGTTTTGTCGAACCTGCTGTTGCCATTGCGATTTGTTTTGCTGGGCTTGTGTCCCTCCTTCAGTTTCTATTGAAGAGAGTCTCTGATTCGACTTTAGTTCTGTTGGGTTTTGCACTGCCACAGTGGCGGTGGATTCTTCTTGGCTTCTGCACATTGACATTGGTTCTGCTGGGCTTGTAAAAGTGCCCCGCAACCTAGAGGTTCAAAAGTGCCTCCCCACCTTGAGTTTCCATTGCAGAGATTCTCTGGTTTGACTTGGGTTCTGTTGGGCTTGCACTGCCACAATGGCACAGGGTTCTGCGGGGCTTCTGCACATTGCGATTTGTTTTGCTGGGCTTGCAAAAGTGTCCCTCCTTCAGTTTCTATTGGAGAGAGTCTCTGATTCGACTTTAGTTCTGTTGGGTTTTGCACTGCCACAGTGGCGGTGGATTCTTCTTGGCTTCTGCACATTGACATTGGTTCTGCTGGGCTTGTAAAAGTGCCCCGCAACCTAGAGGTTCCATTGGAGAGATTCTCTGTTTGGCTTGGCACATTGGCTTGTGGTTCTACTGGGATTACTGGGTTCTGCATTGGTTTTGTCGAACCTGCTGTTGATTCTCAGTGATTACTACTTGCAGACATGGCTTTTTGCCCTGGAGGCAGCTTGCAGGGTTTTTCCCCCCCTTTATTTTTCCCCTGCATAGGTAATAATGAACAGCTGGGGCACCCTGTTTAGGGGCCCACAAAATTGGACTTGAAACTTAGGAGTTATTTAAAGGACTTTGACACTTTTGAGTTATTTGAAGGACAGGCATGAGCATGTCTGCTGCAATTTGGGTATTTGCACTTTTAAAAACAACCTGTATCTTTAAAAACAACCCTCCCAGCCACCCAGAAAGTTTCACCACAGGGAATAATGGATCTGAAAAATTCAGAAATCCAAAAAAAGCAACAACCCCAAATCCGAATACCATACCAGTATTTGGAATTCAGGAATATTGGGAATACCAATGTTTTTCAGATCCAATATACCCAACCTCCCCTCAAAAAAAAACATTATTTTTTTTTGTCTATACCCCTAAATGTGTGTCATTATCAAGTGGAACAGCTGGCTATTTTTGGAATATTATCTGAAAAACCTAATATGGGAGTCTCCATTGATTAGGAATGGTTTCTTAGAAGATGCTCATTGTTTGCAACTTGCTTATCTTTGGGTAAGATGTTTTAATATATTTGTATAATT
>NW_015173132.1:1159900-1179578 GCF_001447785.1 Gekko japonicus
CAGGAATGGATGGTATAATTTTATTTTGAAATAAAGTTGCAAACAGTTACGTTGTAATAAAAAGGATAAAATGGATGCAGCGATTCTAATAGTATTACTTGTGTACTATACCCATAACAAACCTAAAGCATTATGGAGGTGTACTTCTTGCCATGAATTAAATGATCTGATATACTACGGCTAACTAGCTGCCTAGGGCTTCTTAAGTGCATGCCTGTATCTGAATCAGACCCGGCCAGAATCATCCGGAAAACAGCACAGCCGAGTTTCACAATTTCCGTTATTACAAATCAAAGAAGGCTCATTTCCTCTTCAGCCTCTGCTTCCCTCTGGCAGCTTTATTTCAGCCATTTCTATATCGTTCCTCCCAATTTCTAATCACTCTCACACGCACCCCTCCCAATTTCTTCAGGATCCAGGAAGCTGCCATATTCAGTTCCAACCCTCCTCCAGCTCGACAATATTTACTTAGAAGTATGCCCAAATGATTCCAAGAGGAACTGCTGAACAGCAAATGCCCTGAGCACCGCAGAGTTGATCTGTAGAACTGGGGATTAATTATTATTGTCAGCATCATTATCAATAGTCCTTTTTCCCCGTCATTCCTGTTTTGGCAGTCAAACCACACACAAGGGGCTGATCAAACTCCTTACAGGTCTCCAAAAACACACGGTCACCAATTTGTGGAATCACATGCCTGTTTTCAAGATCCTGTACATGCGAATGTGGAGGGCAGTTGAGAGATGGAAAAAGAGGGGAAGGGACTCTACCTTCACATACCCCCGGGAGTTTATAGAAACCTGGTGCTAGGGTAAATCATGCTATGAATGCACTGCTTTCTCTCTAGGTAAAGGTAAAGGTTTCCCTTTGTCAAAAGCCAGTCGAATCTGACTCTAGGGATGCGGTGCCCATCTCCGTTTCCAAGCCAAAGAGCCAGCACTGTCCGGAGACATTTCCGTGGTCATGTGGCCAGCATGACTAGATGCCAAGGTGCACAGAACGCTGTTCCCTTCCCACCGAAGCAGTACCTATTTATCTACTTGCAATTTCTTGCTTTCGAACTGCTAGGTTGGCAGGAGCTGGAACTAGAGATGGGAGCTCACTCCATCATGCGGCACCCGGGTTTCGAACTGCTGAACTACTGACCTTCCACAGCCTGCAGTTCAACGTCTTAACCACTTGAGCCACTGCTTTCTCTCTACTGCCACCTATACTCATAAAAGGGTTGTGAAAACAGCAGAGGGCTGATATGTCAAATATAGTTTCAGCCTGCCAGAAGGTAATGTATTCCAAATGAAGGGGGAAGAGGGGGAAAAAAATCCCGTTATGATCAGAGACTCATTCATAAATGTTAATGGATTACTGTGATTGTATAATTCATAAATGTTAATGGATTACTGTGATGGTATATGTGGCAGAGAGAACTTTGGATGGCCGATGGGTTACTCGCGTCTACCAGTTTTGGCTCTGGACACCAGCTATTCTACAGTTGCCATTCTGTTATTCCGCTTACACGCTGCTTGCCGATTCCTTACTATTCTTAGTCTACATTCCTTAGAGGTAGTAAGGGATGCTTAATCACATCTATTCTCTACCCAGCTCATCCCTTTGTCTTGCCTCAGTAAACAAGAAGAAATGAGAGCAACAGATGGAAATACTAATGCAGTCCTGTTCAGCTGCTTCTATGTACAGGGAGATGCATGTGGGGATAATTGTATTAAGAACTCATCTATCAAGCTCAAGTGATATGTGCATGTTCATGTTTGGAACAGAATACAGAAATAAGGTTATTTGGCTTGCATCTCTATGGCAAAACAGTATATTTATTTCACATTTTATATTCTGCCTACAGAGCCAAAGAATCAGAGCGACTGAAAATGTGCCATCATGAATCACTGATAACTACAGCAGCCTGTGGAATGTTAACAGAGCTTCAAGACGTCAAAGGAGGCAAGTTTCTAGTCCTTATGTTTCTACTGAAAAGTTTAAAACTATGTGGGTAATCATTGTCAAATGCATAAAAAGGAAGGTATCAAAGACAGGAATTATTCCTTGGTACAGCTTTCTGTTCCTTCCTATGGACGTATTTGTGTATCCATATTCCTAGACATCTCCCCCCCCACCACCAAATGTTCCATTAAACTCATCTATCCAGATCTTCACAAAAACATTTGCTTGATAAAAAGGTAAAGGTAAAGGTTCCCTTGCTCGAAAGCCAGTTGAGTCCGACTCTAAGGTTGCGGTGCTCATCTCCGTTTCAAGCCAAAGAACCAGCGCTGTCTGAAGACATTTCCGTGGTCATGTGGCTGGCATGACTAAACACCAAGGCGCACGGAACGCTGTTACCTTCCCACTTAAGTGGTCCCTATTTATCTACTTGCAATTTCTTGCTTTCGAACTGCTAGGTTGGCAGGAGCTGCAACTAGATACTTGATAAAGATACTTATATATACCAGATCCCACCCAGATTTTGCAGGTACATGACCTTGTAAAGTTGATCTAGGCAAACACACAGCAATCGTATTAATTTACAGAATGTATTGGGGATGCTCACACAGCCACCAGTTTGGCTTATGTCCTGTTCTCCAGTCACAATTAGGGAGCCGATTTCTCATCAAACAGTTCAACTGCTCATGAGCCTGTTTTGTGGGCTGCTATATGAGCAGATAGTACTGTGAAACTGGCAGTCTTTTGTGCACGTGCACTCTCATGCAGCCCAATGGGACTTCTTGTCTCCATCCCACAGACTTGTCATTACTGTCTGCCACTTGTCAGCTGAACAAGTCAGTCAGCCAGAGAGGATAAACGCTGTGTATTTGTGTGCTTAAAGTTTGGACCAATTTGGTGTAGTGGTTAAGTGTGTGGACTCTAATCTGGGAAAACCGGGTTTGATTCCCCACTCCTCCACTTGCACCTGCTGGATGACCTTGGGCAAGCCAGAGTCCTGGCACAGCTGTCCTTGAGAGAGCAGTTTCTGTCAGAGCTCTCTCAGCCCCACCTACCTCACAGGCTGTCTGTTGTGGGAAGGGGAAGGGAAAGGAGTTTGTAAGCCGCTCTGAGGCTCCAAGTGATGGGCGGGGTATAAGTCCAATCTCCTCCTCCTCCTCTTCGTCGTCTTCTACTTCATTTGGTGTTTGTCTAAGTCCATATTATTAACAGTATTATGGCCATGCACATTTTCATAAAACCGTATCAGAGTCCCTCGTTCCTATGTACCACTAATTAAATAAGATAACCAGCCACGTCCCTGGGAAAGAAAGTTGATTTCACCTACTGTGTGAACCTAAACAGCATGATAAAAAGTAGAGACATCACCCTGCCAACAAAAGTCCGCATGGTCAAAGCAATGGTATTCCCGGTAGTCATGTATGGCTGCGAGAGTTGGACTATAAGGAAGGCCGAGCGCCAAAGAATAGATTCTTTTGAACTATGGTGCTGGAGAAGACTCTTGAGAGTCCCTTGGACTGCAAGAAGATCAAATCAATCAATCCTAAAAGAAATCAACCCTGTCTGTTCCCTGGAAGGCCAGATAATGAAACTGAAGCTCAAATACTTTGGCCACCCAATGAGAAGGGAGCACTCACTGGAGAAGACCCTGATGCTGGGAAAGATTGAAGGTCAAAGAAGACGGGGACGGCAAAGGATGAGATGGTTAGACAGTGTCATAGATGCAACGAAAATGACGTTGAGCAAACAGTAATCTTGCGAGATAGGTGGGGCTGAGAGAGCTCTGAGAGAACTGTGACTGGCCCAAGGTCATCCATCAGGCTTTGTGTGGAGGAGGAGTGGAGAATCAAACTTGGTTCTCCAATTTGAGGCCGCCACGCTTAGCCACTATACCGTGCTGGCTCCCCTCCAAACACTAACACACACAAACACCCAGAAACAATCGTCAATTGACTTCTCTGCCTCTATGTTCCATATTTCTTAGATGGGAATGCAAGTTCTGCAAAATGATGTTTGTACAGTTTCTAGGCATACGTCTAACAAATGCAGGTATTTTTGATTAGCACGTACAATCCAGATTCATTACAGCTGCATTAGGCCTCAGTTCATGGGAATGATACAGATGAAGGTACTGGCCACTGGTTGCTCATCAACACAACCTGCTTGCCGGTAAAGGGCTAGGGATTGTAATCATGCAAATAGGTGTGCGAAGTGGGAAGAAAAGGGTATCGGCTATTGATGTCATAAAGACACTGCAGGGTGTGTAATGAGGCATTTTGGCTGTGGTTCTCCCTTCGACATTTCCTAGAAAAGGAATTTTTGGAAGCTTTATCTCAGGTTCCATCTCATCTCCCAGACAGTACCCCTCTTCTAGGTTTCGCGAAGTTTAAAAATAAGAGGTATACAGAAAGAGGTAAAGATAGAGAATTATGAACATGCGACATTATAAAGGGAGATGCGATGCCTTGGCATTAAAATTAATCACTCATTTATTTCCTTCTGAAAAAAACACATCATCTATTCAACAGCTGAACTGCAAATTAATAATAAAAATATTTCAGAAGTATATGCCATCCTCTAACTCCCAAGGTGCTTCCAAGGACTGATAAGGAAGGTGTTACCATAGCTAACCGTCAGCTGATAATGGAATTATTTTTAATCATGAACTCTAGCATTATAATTGTGAAACAGAAACTAGAAGCAAAGGAAGGAAATGCAAGTAATTGAACGGAGCTTGCTCCCAGCCCTAAAATGAAATCACAGCTACCTTGATAAAAGTACACTGATAAGACACGGTGAACCTTTGAGGCAAACCTCTAATTAGAGCCACTGTTTTTTTTGAAGGACACCACTGCTATGTTTCGCTTTATTACAAGGAAAAATCCACAAAGTACCCTTACTCTTAGCCTAATACTTAGTCTTAACTACCTTCCTGCATAATTTGTACCTTTTCCTTCTTCTTCGAGATTTACAAACCTTGCTACCGACAAGTTACGACAGAAAGCTCTTTGGTTTCAGAGAACAGGCTCCCCTTTTTGGAAAGAAAGCAATTGTAATAGAAAAGATATGATGCTTTCCAGGGGTCACTTCATAGAAAAAGAGGTGCAGGAGCTCATTAGCATAACACATTAGCATATTTAACTTTAGA
Source organism: Gekko japonicus (assembly GCF_001447785.1). NCBI lineage: Eukaryota > Metazoa > Chordata > Lepidosauria > Squamata > Gekkonidae > Gekko > Gekko japonicus. Next base: position 1,164,996 of record NW_015173132.1, read on the forward strand.
CTTTAGACTTTATGACTTATTTGCATATGCCACACACCCCGACATCACCGGAAGTGTGTCAGAAGGCAACACCCACCGCTCAGCCTCCACTGGACTGTTTTGGATTGCTAGCTATTGGGGGGGGGGGGAGTGCAGATCTGTGCTTGCAGAGGAGGGAGAGCTTGTAACTGAATAAAGGTGCCACTGGACTATTTTGGACTGTGGGGGCTCTGCAACTTACCTGCCTGCTTCTTGCTCTGACTGAGGGCTGCTGGGAGCAGGGGGTGGGGCTCGTTGCATGTGGCCACCCCCTGGGCTCTTTACTGCCGGAGCTCCGCTCCTGTGCGCTCCTGCAGGAAATGACCCCTGATGCTTTCATTTACCTGTCTCCTCTTTACTGCCGGAGCTCCGGTCCTATGCGCTCCTGCAGGAAATGACCCCTGATGTTTTCATTTACCTGTCTCTTGGGTGGTATAGGGACACAATTGCAATGGAGCCCTTAAACTCATTTTTAAAAGTGGATTGTATTGAGCTGGGCTGACTACAGAGAGTTGAGAGGAACGCCTTTTGTGCCCAACATGTACCCCTCAACGCCACAGCAGTGACATAATGTGGAAACCCCTAAATGCCACAGCAGTGACAGAGGCAAGGAAATACAAAACACCGTGCCATCAGGACACAGGTAAGCTCCACAAGATGCACAGCGGCGGAAAAAGACCATGCATCCCTTATTCCTTCTGCTCCCACCTAGGTTTGCCAACTCTGGGTTGGGAAATACCTGGAGATTTTGGGGGTAGAACCTGGGGAAGGCAGACTTTGGTGAACAGGAGGACTTGTCTGGTATAGAGTGCCATAGAGTTCATCCTCCAAAGCAGGCCTTTTCTCCAGGGGAACTAATCTCTGTCATCTGGGGATCAATTGTAATACTGGGAGATCCCCAGGTAGCACCTGGGAATTGACAACCCTACCCTAACCCCACATTTAAAACACAGGCAACAGACACAGGAGGGGACTCATTAGTCCACAGAGCAGGGAGGGCAGAAAAGACCCCTCTGGGTCACTGCTCACTTTAACCCATTGCTTAACTGGACAACAGCAGGTTGGCTGTTGGCCCTTTCTTACCAGCCCAGGGAAATGCTGATCACCACTTTGGGGTCAGGAAGCCATTTTCTCCAGGCCAGTTCTGGCCAGGGATCCTGGAGAGGTTTTTTTTTTTTGCCATCTTCTGGGCATGGAGCAGCGGTCACTGGGGTGTGTGGGGGGGAGCTATTTGTGGATTTCCTGCATTCTACAGGGGGTTGGACGAGATGGAGGTCCCTTCCAGCTCTAGGATTCTACAAGAAAGGGAACCCGCAATACTCGTGAGGGGGGGGGGGGGGAAAGCTCCAGGCAGAGGAGGCCCCCCCCGGTCCCTGGTCTTCTCCACCCCCCTCCACCACCATCCCTGGCTCCGGTGGCGAGGCCCATGAGGCTGCCAGTCGCCGGGCCTCGCCGATCTCCTCCACCCACCCTCCCCTGGTCTCCTCCACCACCTCCGGCTCCGGCTGCAAGGCCCGAGCAGCTAGCAGCCACTTGGGCCTTGTTGATCTCCTCAACCCCCCTCCCCCAGTCTCCTCCACCACCCCCGGCTCCGGCGGCGAGGCCTAAGCAGCCTCGCTGATCTCCTTCTCTCCCCCCCCCGCCGCCACCGCTGATCTCCTCCTGCCCCTGGGCTCCGGTGGTCTCCTCCACCACTGCAGATCTCCTTCTCCTGCAGCGAGGCCTGAGCGACTTCCAACCGCCAGTCTACCGCAGAATTCCCAGAGTGGTCTCTGCGCATGCGCAGGGATGGCTCTTTTACTTTTGGGGAGATTTAAATATCCCCTCTATATTTTTTTCAACTTTTTAGATGTTTGTGTTCACCTGGGGACTGCTTCAAGTGTGCAGGAAAATCTCATTGCCCCCCAGGTGCCCCCGATGTGCGGATTTAGATATCCACACGCAGGGGGCGCCTTCACTATTAGATATATAGATGATTCTCAGTATTCTCTTACTGCAGGGAGAACTTGCTATGGCAGCAAGACAAGCAAAGGTTTAAATCAGGGGTCCCCAACATGTTCCTGTGCGCACCATGGTGCTCACCAAAACCTTTCCTGGTACCCACCAGATGTTTTCAGAGAGTGGCTGGGGCCGGGTGGGGTGCTTGCCCAACAGGGCTTCCAACTGGCCACTGGAGATCTGATTGGCTGGGCACATTAACATTGTTTCAGTGTTAGCTGCCACCACCACAGTGTTGCCTTCATTCTCTCTCACTCTTCTTCCCCATTTTTTTTTAATTACCCCCCTTCTCCCCTGATTTAGGCTTTCTCTCTGTGGCCCTGCCTCTTGTAGCAGCCATTTTGTAGTTGGCTCCGCCTCCTATAAAGCCCAATTTGTGGCCGCACCCACCGCCCCGAGTCAGACTTCCTTTAAAAATAATAAACGCTTACATATGATCTGATGACGAGAGTGCCCGCAAGTTCACAAAGGTTTGGGACCTCTGATTTAAATGATTATGGATTCCAAGGGGGCTCCTAGCTGTTGCGGAAACCGTGGCCCAATCGGCATCTAGCATTTGCTCCACTGTTTTACCAAGCCCACACTGGAACAGAAAAAGATGCAGCTCAAAACCAAATTCAGTACTGGTACTGATTGCAGAGTCACCCTTGAATGGCCATAAAGCGGCCATAAAACTACACAGACGGCTACCCTAAAACGGAGAGATCAAACGAAGTGAAAGGGGCGTGCAGTCTGGATACTGCCATAAAATCCAACAATCAATCAAAGTGAAAGTGGCATGCAATGTAGAGGGGAATTTCTGTCCCAGCCTGGGTTTGGTAGAACAGCGGAGCCAATGCTAGATGCAGACTGGGTCAATATTAGCATCATGGCGGATGACAACAAAATGAGGTGGGCAGACTGCCTGACTTCTCAAGGCCCTCGGAGCAATCCAGGAACACAGGATTTTGTACTCGCACAGTCCCACTCCTGCCCTCCCAGCAGTCCTGTCTTGATTTTACGGAAGGGGGAAAGGAAGTGGTTGATTTTGAAAGTGGTTTTGTTTTTGGGGTAACATCTAGTTTGATCCCTAATGCAGCGACTTTTTTTTTTTTATAAACCATGGCTGCGGTCACACACACTACATAATCCACTTCTGATCCACTTTCAATGCACTTTCCAACTGGGCCCGATTCCACACAAGAGCTGTGCTGCGGTGGCGCCTCCCTTTGCCCCGCTTCTATTGGTCAATTTCCCACTCGAAGCCGCGCGGCCGCATTTTGACCCACGGCTTCGCCCAAGAGTTTCCCTGCGTTTTCATGTTCCTCAAAAAACAGAATCACGAAACCGCGGGGAAAATCGGGCGAAGCCATGGGTCAAAATACAGCCGCGCTACTTCGAGTGGGAAATTGACCAATGGAAATGGGAGCAAAGGGAGGCGTGACAGCGGCGCGGCTCCTTGTGCGGAACAGCTTGGATTTTGCCCGTTTGCACAGTAAAATCCAGTTGGAAAGTGCATTGAAAGTGGATTAAAAGTGGATTATCCAGTGTAAAATCCAGTTGGAAAGTGCACTGAAAGTGGATTATTTAGTGTGTGTGATCACAGCCTATCTTTAGCCAGCTTGTAAAGTGCAGTCCTGTCTTACCATCCCTGCATAATATATCTGATTAGATTATGTTCGCCCCAGCTGTCCTTCTGATAAAAATCTTTTCCCCCTCTTCTTTTGTTCAGGTCTCCCTTGATGCATTGTTCTTGGTACATTTCTGTACACGAATATATTTTTCTTCTTTTTCTTCTTTAGAGTTGCGTATTTGGGGAGGGGGGGATGACCATACCCAAACAATGCTTTATGCTGTACATCAAGACCCCGATAACTCTGATGAGTGTAAAAGCTGGGACTCCATCTCCGTGTGATTTTGAAATAGATGTGGCTGTGTAGAACAAAGCAAAAATAACCTCCTGATGGCACTGGTATTTCTGGCCACTGTGTGATACAGAGTGTTGGACTGGATGGGCCTTTGGCCTGATCCAACATTGGCATCTCTTATGTTCTTATGTTCTTATGTTCTACCATCCCTGCACAATATATCTGATTAGATTATGTTCGCCCCAGCTGTCCTTCTGATAAAAATCTTTTCCCCCTCTTCTTTTGTTCAGGTCTCCCTTGATGCATTGTTCTTGGTACATTTCTGTACACGAATATATTTTTCTTCTTTTTCTTCTTTAGAGTTGCGTATTTGGGGAGGGGGGATGACCATACCCAAACAATGCTTTATGCTGTACATCAAGACCCCGATAACTCTGATGAGTGTAAAAGCTGGGACTCCATCTCCGTGTGATTTTGAAATAGATGTGGCTGTGTAGAACAAAGCAAAAATAATGTTTCTCGGCAGTGATGCACAAATAGGTGGAAATCCACACACTACACTATTTTACAGAAAAGTAAAGCAAAAAACCCCAAAACCCAAGTAATACTGGAAAAGGTGTGTCATGATGAAAGCAGTGAAAAGGTTTTAGGGACAGGCAAACAAGACTGCTTTTCGAAGTGCAGCGTGTATATAATGAGATATTGCCCTTCATAGGGAAAAGAACAACAACATTTTTTGTGTGTGTGTATAATAGGACAGGAATTGTTAAGAAGCATGGCCTAAATCAGCTATGCAAATTAAGCAAAAGCAAGAGACCACTGTTTCCAGTCCATGATCTGACACCATCAAAGCACATATGTTCCATATCTGTTAAGCTCTTCTTGTTAGTTGAAGAAGAGGAGGAGGAGGAGGAGGAGACTGGATTTACACCCTGCCCTTCACTACCTGAAGGAGTCTCAGAGCAGCTTACAATCTTCTTTCCCTTCCCCTCCCCACAACAGACACCCTGTGAGGTAGGTGGGACTGAGAGAGAATGGCTTGTGAGAGAATGGCTCTGAAAGAACTTGTAACTTACCCAAGGTCACACCAGCAGCTGCATGTGAAGAAGTGGGGAATTAAACCCAGTTCTCCCAAATTAGAGTCCAAGCTCCTAACCACTACACCAAACTAAAAAAACCCCGGTGGGGGGAGGTGTTAGCCGGCGAAACAGAATGTCCAGTTCGTACGCTCGGAAGCCTGGAAAGATCTCTTCGGCATTAAGAAGCCTGCGATGGGCCAATCCGGCCAGGCGGTGGCAGTGTGGCACTGTGACTCGAGGCAGTCCCGGAAAAACTGACGTCATCAAGCCAAGCCGAGTCAATGCCGTCTGGAAAACGTCTGAGGCTACAGCTGAAAAAAATCCCCGGCGGCTGCAAACATGTGCGACTTATGTTGTCCTCCCTTACCCCCTATAAATCATTGTTAGTCCCGTGTGAATATGAGTAACTGTAAATCGCTCAGAGCCAGCAGCTCTGCAGGATTGAGCGATTAATAAATAGAAAGATATTATTATTATAAACTGGATGTTTACTTTATTATACAGTCTGACTGTCCATGATGTGCGACACTCTGGACTAGTGTCTGGATAAGAGTGATTCTCAAGATGATTGAAACTGGCTGCTTTGCTCATCTGAGCAAGATCATGTACCGACAAATGGGCTAAATCAAATGAACCCCAGATTAGAGTCCGAACTCCTAACCACCACACCAAACTGGATGTTTACTTTATTATACAATCTGACTGTCCATGATGTGCGACATTCTGGACTAGTGTCTGGAAAAGAGTGATTCTCAAGATGATTGAAAACTGGCTACTTTGCTCATCTGAGCAAGATCTTCTCCAGGTACCAACAGATGGGCTAAATCAAATGAACCCGCTCTCGGGGAGGGCGGGGTATAAATTTAATAAATAATAATAATAAGAAGAGATTGGATTTATACCCCGCCCTTCACTACCCAAAGGAGTCTCAGAGTGGCTTACAAACTCCTTTCCCTTCCCCTCCCCACAACAGACACCCTGTGAGGTAGGTGGGGCTGAGAGAGCTCTTGACAGAAACTGCTCTTTTTCAAGAACAGCTCTTATCAGAACTACGGCTTGCCCAAGGCCATCCAGCCAGGTGCAAGTGGAGGAGTGGGGAATCAAACCCGGCTCTCCCAGATTAGAGTCCACGCACTTAACCACGACACCGAAATGGCTCTCATGAGATAACTGCCTGTACACGTGCCTTCTACACTGTGGCCCCCATCTTGCATAATGGCCTGCCTGAGGATGATCAAGAAGGCTCCCACTTTCCTGGCTTTCCACAAATGGTGCAAAACTGAATTATTAAAGAGGGCTTTTCTGCACAGGTAAATTAGGGCAATGCTGTACAAAACGAACAGAACAAATTTGGAGTCCAGGAGCACCTTTAAGACCAACAAAGTTTAATTCTGGGTATAAGCTTTTGTGTGCATGCACACTTCTTTAGATACATTGAAAAAAAGACTTCACCAACAGTTACATAGAAGAAGGACAAGGAGGAGAAGGAGGAAGAGGAGGAGGATTTATACCCCGCCCTTCACTCGGAGTCTCAGAGTGGCTTACAAACTCCTTTCCCTTCCCCTCCCCACAATAGACAGCCTGTGAGGTAGGCGGGGATGAGAGAGTTCTGAGAGAACAACTCTTGAGAGAACTACGGCTTGCCCAAGGTCATCCAGCCAGGTGCAAGTGGAGGAGTGGGGAATCAAACTCGGTTCTCCCAGATTAGAGTCCACACACTTAACCACTATACCAAACTGGCTCTCATATAGGTACAGAGAAGGTGGGGAGGGGTAAGTTGTCAGGAAGGGCTTGTGTAGCTTCTGTTCCGTGTGACTGCAACCTAAGTGAGCAATAAGTATAGCTAAGATTGGATTAAAGCAGTTGGTAAGACCTGTGGATAGCAGCAAATGAGCATATAGATAACAAAAGAGTTAACCAACAGATGTGAGAACTAAGCAACTTAGCATGTGTAGTGAAGTGTTCTATAGGTTTCTCAGTTTTGTGATTCTTGATGTCAGTTTTGTGTCCATTTATCCTTTGGCATAGGGTTTGACCAGTTTGCCTGATGTAGAGAACTGAAGGGCATTGTTGGCATTTATCTTCTAAAATTGAACATGCATTAAAAATTAACACTGTATATGCCACTTAGCATGTGTAGTGAGATAACCCGATATCTCTGTTAAGCCCCGGGAGTTCTATTGTCCTGAGTGTTGTAATAACTTGTAACTCAGCAATCTCCCGTTCTAGTCTGTTTCTGAAATTCCTTTGCAATAAAACGGCTACGTTGAGGTTCCCCCACTGAATGTCCTGGGAGTCAGAAAGGCTTTCCTACAGATTTTCAATTTTGTGATTCTTGATGTCAGATCTGTGTCCATTTATCCTGTGCATACTGGTTCACAAAGGCACTTAGACAAATTATTAGGAACTGTGGTCTACACTACTGTGTTCAGCTGACTGAACCTAGGATCCTGCTACGGGAATTTTGTATCATTTCATGTGTCATGCTAAGACTTCTGTTTTGCTTCAGTTCTGCTTTTAGATTTCTGGTTGGTTCTACGATCCTAATCCTATTGTATTGTTTACTGAATGTTCCATTCTGTTGATTGCATTGATTCAGTCTTGAATCCGAGTGAGAAAGGAAGACGATAAATTATGTAAATAAATTAATAAAATAAATACTTCTGGGTTAAGGCAATGGATGCCTAACGGTTTGCTCAAATGCTGGCCAGTGGGAAGTTTGGGTGTGTTTTTTGTTTTTGTTTTAATATATGGATCTGATTTACCAATTCCACCCAGGAGAAGTCTTAATGATTCTGGGGCCCCGGGGAAAAGTCCAGGATGGGGCCCCAGGATCACTGTCACCTCCTGACCCCCCCCAGCCCTCCCCAGCAGGCCTAAGCAAGAGGCAGCCTTTGCCCCGTTTGAGGCAGGCAGAAGCCATGGCCGGAAGCTGGCTTAGCATGTCTCAGACAGGGCAGCGCAAGCGGCCACCACTGCAGAGCCGGCTACCCGAGCCCCAGACGGGGTGAGTGCAAGCTGCGAGTGAACGGCCTGAACAGAGTGGGTGAGAGCAGCGGCAGTGGTGGCAGCATGATATTTTTCTTCTCCCCCCCTTTTGATGGGGGGCAAGGCTGTGGGTTGTCAGGCACCGCCCAGCATGGGGCCTAGAGCAGTGATGGCGGACCTTTTAGAGACCGAGTGCCTAAACTGCGACCCAAAACCCACTTATTTATCGTAAAGTGCCAACACGGCAATTTAACCTGAATACTGAGGTTTTACTTTAGAAAAAACAACTCATACATTCACTTAAGATGATCCAGACAAAGTTAAGAAAGCAATCCTAAATGCTTTCATTTACTTGAAATTATTTGGCAGAGAATTCAACACTTTAATGATGGCCTGGCTGGGCCTGGCTGGGATGATGGCACACGTGCCCACAGAGAGGGCTCTGAGTGCCACCTGGGCACCCGTGCCATAGGTTCGCCACCACTGGCCTAGAGCAAGTCCCCTGCTGCCCATTGAACAGGACAGCCTCTGATCCCACCCAAGAAGTTGAATCCCCTAAATAAAGGCTCCTGATGTGAATCATGCTGACCTTCCCAAATCTCTTGATATTCCACCAAATGGGAATCAGGTAGGGTTTCCAGCCTCCAGGTGGGGCCTGGGGATCTCCCGCTTTTACAATTGATCTCCAGCTGACAGAGATCAGCTCCCTTGGAGAAAATGGCTGCTTTGAAGGGGGGACTCTACGGCATTGTACTATGCTGAGGCCCCTCCCCTCCCCAAACCCCACCCTCTCCTGGCTCCACCCCCCAAAGTCTCCAGGTATTTTTCAACCCAGACCTGGCAACCCTACAAACCGGGTACTACGAAAGCATCAAGTGAAACAGCGGCTTGTGAATGACTGTAACATAAATAATCTGCAGTCACATATCTCTCCCTTATAATAAAAGAGTAGTGGGCACCAACATTCTGAAATGCGCACCGTTAGTGTATGGACGGAAGAATTGCCACTCAGAAGACGCTGGCTGCGATGGCTGGCTCCCTCAGGGCAACTGGGCTCCCATTGGCTGGGTGGCTGGGAGGGGAGGGACGAGCTCTCCCTCGCCTTGGAGCGCCTGGACTGCAAGGCTGGGGTGATGGCACGCGTGCCCACAGAGAGGGCTCTGAGTGCCACCTCTGGTACCCGTGCCATAGGTTCGCCACCACTGGCCTAGAGCAACTGCCCTGCGGCCCGTTGAACAGGACAGCCTCTGATCCCACCCGAGAAGTTGAATCCCCTAAACAAAGGCTCCTGATGTGAGTCATGCTGACCTTCCCAAATCTCTTGATATCCCACCAAATGGGAATCAGGTAGGGTTGCCAGCCTCCAGGTGGGGCCTGGGGATCTCCCACTTTTACAATTGATCTCCAGCTGACAGAGATCAGCTCCCCTGGAGAAAATGGCTGCTTTGAAGGGGGGACTCTACAGCATTGTACTATGCTGAGGTCCCTCCCCTCCCCTACCCAAACCCCACCCTCTACTGGCTCCACCCCCAAAGTCTCCAGGTATTTTTCAACCCAGACCTGGCAGCCCTACAAACCGGGTACTACGAAAGTATCAAGTGAAACAGCGGCTTGTGAATGACTGTAACAAAAATATATGGTGGGTGGGCACCAAAATTCTCCACTTTTTCTGGCTATCAGAGAATGGGTTATTGGCTGCAACTGTGATCCAGCCCTGCCAAGTGACCGGCTTTTGTGGCAAACCATCGTGAAGTTTCTATGGTGCGCCCAGTATTCTGGAGAGCAGGTTTAAAGCTACTGACATTCCTACCAATTTATGGGCAACAGTAATTATGTTGCAGGTGTTCAAAGACCAGACTTATCATTAATGCTTAGATAGGAATTCAGCTGCTTGTAGCGCCACTGTGCTCATTGACCATGGCTGAAATCTATTTACGTACCAACTCACTTTCCCTAACAGAAGTAGAAGTCAGTTATTACAGTAAATTGTGGGGGTGGGGGGGAACCTTACCAAATCCACAAACCCATATAGACAATTACACAGCCATCTATTAAAAAAAACACACAACAACCACCCCAAGTTGTATATTTGCAAAAAAGACTAACATAGAAACTGGACAGATATGGAAAAGGACAGGCCTTATACAATGTGATATAGAGAGATAGTGTTGTGTACGAAATAGAATGTATGAGCTTGAGTCTGACCAAGGTATTGTAAACCGACCTATCAGAACAAGGGAAGTTCTGGAGGGAAGCAAAGTGACTGGTCTTTATGTACTGCATTTGATTGGATCTTATCCGACATGTGGGCGTGGCTTGCCAAGCCCAGACTGTTTAAAAAGGAGCCTGTTGCTCCATTGTTTTTCTCGTTCTGGTTCTTCCGACTTCATGTTAAATAAAGCTCTTATCACTGTTCACCTGCTGCCTCGAGTCTCATATCTAACAGATAGGAAGCACATCTCTTCAAGAACGTTTTAATCTGATTTCTTGGACATTGCTCAGCTGGTGTATTCCATTGGGAAATGGCTGGTGTATTCTTTTCAGTAACTACGGGCTTTGTAGGTTTTTTTCTTTCTTTCTGGCAGTGATCAAGAACATGGTGGAAGAGGATCTAGTCCATAACAGTCCACACAGGACATTAAGAAATATAGAGCTGTAGGGAAGGACCGGGGTCTTAGTGAAGGGTGGTGAGCAGAGCGAAAATGTCAGTCCCCTGAGACTAGAAAACCTTCTGTAAAATCTAAGTCTTTGGCAAATATTAAAAAATATTTATTTTTTTGTTGTTATTATTCAGGTACACCCATCAGCATTCTTTCTCCATAAAGCAACATATACAGCCCACTTAGGTCACTGGGATTCTTGGAATCTGACATGTAACACCAGATTCCAGATAAGCCACTGAAATACCATACTTCATGAGTTCTAGAAGCTGTGATATTGTTTAAGGATTACTGTGTTGAGAAACATAAACTTAGTATGGAAGAAGAAGAAGAAGAAGAAGAAGAAGAAGAAGAAGAAGAAGAAGAAGAAGAAGAAGAAGAAGAAGAAGAAGAAGAAGAAGAAGAAGAAGAAGAAGAAGAAGACACCCTGTGAGGTAGGTGGGGCTGAGAGAGCTCTTTAGAGAAATGCCCTTGAGAGAACAGCTCTGAGAGAATTTATGACTGACTCAAGATCATCCAGCAGCTGCAAGTGGAGGAGTGGGGAATCAAACCCAGTTCTCCCAGATTAGAGTCCGCGCACTTAACCACTACACCAAACTAGCTATTGAGACAAACTGGTTTTGCAGACGCATGGTAAGCTGAACTGCACAGAATGATTTCTGATTAAGAGTGCTGTTTCATTTACTTGCTCACACACCAACAGATGTATCAACAGAATGTCACTTATTTCATATTCCTAGATCTCAGCTTGATCAGATGGACAGAGGAATAGCAAAAACGTTACAAACAAATGCATTGCCAATATTGTATTTATACAAATAAATGAAGCAACCTTCTGCTATCAAACCTTTGATCCATCTATCACAGTATCATCTATTCTTTGTCAACAGCTCTCCAGGATCTCAGGAAGAGGTAGAAGACAAGAGAGAAGAAGAGACTGCATTTATACCCCGCCCTTCACTACCCAAAGGTGTCTCAGAGCGGCTTACAATCTCCTTTCCCTTCCACTCCCCAAAACAGACACCCTGTGAAGTAGGTGAGGCTGAGAGAGTTCTTTCAAGGACTGCTCCTGAGAGAACAGCTCTGAAAGAACTTGTAACTGACCCAAGGTCCCACCAGTGGCTGCATGTGGAGAAGTGGGGAATCAAACCTGGTTCTCCCAGATCCGAGTCCTCACTCCTAACCACTACACCAAACTGGCTCTCTCTCCCAGCCCTGCAGAGATGTTTTAGTGGGAAATACCAGTGAGGAAATGTGGTAACTTCTGCATGCAAAAACAAGTAGGCTTCCTCTGGGCCAGCTGTACATCTGGCAGTCCTCATGTGATTAACTCTGCAACGTACGACACTGCTACCGGGTGCAAAGCCAAGAAGTGCTCATGCAGAGATGTCATTTATGAATAGCATCCCTATGTGGAGGGTGTCCACATGGCTATCGCATTCGAGTAATCATGGCAACCTTTTCCAAGGGACTTCATATATTGCAGCAGGCAGGCAAATACCATCTAGGCGGAAGCCGGCTCATACAAATTAGCAGCTCCTGGTTGGGAGCCCAGGGGTGGTTTCACACTCTCCTGGAATGACCGCCTGAAGAAACTGCCACTATCACTGAGCTTTCCTCCCTGATACGATCTCACCTATCTCCTGGCTGTTTATACGGAGGCCAGTCCTATGAGGCCAGTCCACCTTTACAGGACAGATGCCTCAAGAAAGGAAACCTCTCATTGATTTTCATGGACAACCGGCATTTTTACAGAGCTCAGCCTTTTTTTTGCGTTCCAAACACCTGTCTTTTGACATGCGTAGATCGGGATGCATAATCAGAAGGACAATGAACCGTTTCACCAGCACTACCTTGGGGGACTTTCCCCCATCAAAATGGGTGGTGATCAATACTGTAAAGGGAGCAAAGCAGTGTGCAGATCATTTCAAACCTAATGAAGTCTTTCCTACTAGACAATCATTAGAAAGCTGAGCATTTCGGAGAGAAGGCATCTATTACATAAAATTCTGTACCGGCACCTTATACTTCTACAACCAGGGCAATTTTTGGGCAGGAACGCACAGGAACGGAGTTCCGGCTGGCTTCAGAGTTGGCCACACCCACTAGAGCCAAACCCTCTGCGTGCATGGCTACAGAGGGAAGGCCTGCAGAGTGAACCCCCCTGGCGACTCCGAGGCGGGCGGGCTGGGGGGCACCCGTACCTTCCCTGGCCGGCTTGCCGCAGGACGCTCGGACAAACCAAGGGAAGGCATGGGTGTGGCCTAATATGCTAATGAGATGTACTGACAGGGGTGTGGCCTAATATGCTAATGAGTTCCTGCTGGGCTTTTTCTACAAAAAAAGCCCTGTCTACGACAATGGACATTATGAATTAAACAAATAAGGGTGTACTGGAGCAGTGCAGTTGCCTTCAACACAACCTTTATGTTGTCAAGGTGTTGTAGTAGAAAGGGTCAGTAGGTCGAGTATGGGAGAATGTATTAAACACACTCAGTGGCTGAAGGAAGAAAGGTACGCCCGGCAGAAAGAGACATTATTAATCTGGCCTGTCGAAAGCAAACAGTGGCCAGGATGAACAGGATACATGGCTTTTCAGAAGGAGGAGGAAGAGGTGGAGGAGATTGGATTTATACCCCACCCTTCACTACCCGAAGGAGTCTCAGAGTGGCTTACAATCTCCTTTCCTTTCCCCTCCCCACAACAGACACCCTGTGAGGTGGGTGGGACTGAGAGAGCTCTTTCGTGAACTGCTTCTGAGAGCTCTGAAAGGACTTGTAACTGGCCCAAGGCAATGCCAGTAGCTGCATGTGAAGGAGCAGGGAATCAAACCCGGTTTCCCCAGATTAGAGTCTATGCTCCTAACCACTACCCCCAACTGGCTCTCTACACCAAACAGACCCCAAGGGGAGGGGGAAAGTACCTGGAGAAACAAGCTGGATCCAGCCATGACTCTCTCCCCATTTTAAAGGCTCTCGGCTAGTACATATTTTCTCACACCATCCTGTTCTCTGAAGAGTGGGAAGTTTCAAAGGGCTAACGTTCATCTCATTTGTGGTGAGGAGTACTAGAGAGGTGTGGTGGTTTTATAACTTCAGTTGATTTACATACATACACACTGGGTTGATTCATGCATTCTGAATCAGCTCATGCACACTGTAGCATCAGAGATGCATACTCATAGAAGGCTGCTGCCACACGGGACGGATGAAACCGAACTTGAGATGCCGCAGCGGGATCCCACGGATCCCCTCAGCCACGGCGCATCGCTCCCTGGCACGATCAGATGCCGGGGAGGAAAGTCTGATGGGAGGGGGAGGCTGCCAAACTGCGCATGCTTGAGCATGCGTAGTACGGCCGGGGGCCGGGATGCGGCGGCGCAAGGACGCGCCGCCCGATCCCACGGCGAATACGAGCTACTCATGTCTGATGAATGCCGCTTTGACTTTTGAAAGCTTATATCCTGAAACTCTTGGACCTTTTCTGCACCTCAGTGTTGCCGCTGTTTCCTGGCGAGTTGAATCCCCAGCTGATGCTCCAAATTTCTGGCACCCCTTCCGCAAAAGGGCACTTATTTTGGAGAGGTTTTTTTCTTGAATTCAGATCTGACCCTCCCCAGGTGTTCCGCACTTCCTTTGAAAAGGGATTGTGCCGCCGTGTCATCATGTACTTTGTCAGCAACAGTACCTCCTTTTTGTGTGTGCATGTGCAGTAATATTATTCCCAGTAGTCATGTATGGCTGCGAGAGTTGGACTATAAGGAAGGCCGAGCGCCGAAGAATAGATGCTTTTGAACTATGGTGCTGGAGAAGACTCTGGAGAGTCCCTTGGACTGCAAGAAGATCAAATCAGTCAATCCTAAAAGAAATCAACCCTGACTGTTCCCTGGAAGGCCAGATAATGAAACTGAAGCTCAAATACTTTGGCCACCAAATGAGAAGGGAGCACTCCCTGGAGAAGACCCTGATGCTGGGAAAGATCGAAGGTCAAAGA
>NW_015173132.1:1179782-1194021 GCF_001447785.1 Gekko japonicus
AGAAATCAACCCTGACTGTTCCCTGGAAGGCCAGATAATGAAACTGAAGCTCAAATACTTTGGCCACCAAATGAGAAGGGAGCACTCCCTGGAGAAGACCCTGATGCTGGGAAAGATCGAAGGTCAAAGAAAATGGGGACGGCAAAGGATGAGATGATTAGACAGTGTCATCGATGCAACGAACATGAAATTGAGCAAACTTCAGAGGACGGTGGAAGACAGGAAGGCCTGGCGTGATCTGGTCCATGGGGTCGCGAAGAGTTGGACTGTGTGACTGAACAACAAGAAGTAATGTTATAACATCATAACATTGTAAAAAAAAAAGGCTGGATGTACTGTGGGGAACAGCAGGGTGGCCGCCATTTCAAAGGTCCCCCGCTCCTCCTTACTCGCCAACTAAGAAAATGGCTGGCGATTGTCAAACTGGATACATGAATTCATAACAGTGTTCTTCGATAATTATGGAGCACACTAAATGGAAACCCGGCACAGGCTGAGTTTCCATGATTATCAAATCAATTATATAATTCCACTAGGAGTAAGGCATGCTGTGGGAAGAAATACGAGTTCTGGAAGGAAGCTCCAGGTGAGTGTCCCGACGGTGGCTGGTGCGGCGGCAGAGGGAAGGGGAAAATAGAGGGAGGCAAGCCATGTGTATTTCCTTCTGCTTAGCTATAAAGCAGGGCTGTCAAAAGTCATTTTGCTGCCCCAAGTGGGTAGTATGGGAGGACAGCCTCATGGTAACAGGTATGGTTCCCTCCACCCCTGACTTATGTTGATTTGGGGTTATAGAAAAGCACCTCCTCCTATGCCATGTCTTCTGGGTTCCAAGGGTCTGGAAAGTGGTTCTATAGCCAGTTTCAGGGTTGCCAACTCTGGGCTGAGAAACACCTGTAGATTTGAGGGGTAGAGCCTGGGGAGGGCAGAGTTTGGGGTGCAGAGGGACCTCAGCAGGGTATAATGCCATAAAGTCCATTGCCCAAAGCAGCCATTTTATCCAGGAGAACTGATCTTGGAGATCTCCAGGTGCTGCCTGGAGGCTGACAATACTAAGTGGAGGGCCAGACCTGTAGATTTGAGGGGCAGAGCCTGGGGAGGGCAGGGTTTGGGGTGTGGAGGAACTTCAACAGGGTATAATGCCATAGAGTCCACTGCCCAAAGCAGCCATTGTAATAGCTGGGAAATTTTATGTTGGGGAAATGATGTGTTGTGGCTGGAGAACACATTTATTTCTGGAAGATCTCCAGGCCCCACATTCACAAAGTGCCACCCCAAAACACAATTATATATAAGGAAAGATTATGTTAGATGTTTAAAAGACTGAGTTGTCATCAAAAACACACTGGAAGCTATAGGAGTAGAGAAGGGGGAGAGAATGAAGAAACAATACAAGCGCAAGGTGACAAAACATAGCCACCAAAAAAAAAGAAGAAGGGAAAGGAAAGGAAAGCTTCATGGACAGGTAATTGCACAGAGAAGGCTATGTGAAACCTCACTGCGCATTTTGACCCAATGTTATAATGTTGCTATATTACAATGAAAAAAATGTGTTGTTACACAATCAACATTATGCTTAAAAAATTAGCAGATCGCTCAGGGGACAACCTGAGAGGGGGCGGGAGAGCAGGAGGCAGGGTGAACATGTGACACTAACAACACAAAAGGTAAGCAGGAAAGAAAACTTGTAATTGGGAATTCCTCACTGGAAAACTGTGAGTTCAGATCTGAAGGGGAAAATATCATGGAAAACATGGATTCAGAAAACACAGGGTAACAGAGCACTAAACTGGAATATTTGTTTGCATTGTCAATTTTATGTAGATATATGTTCTAGATATTTAAATCCTATCTTAGCCAATATGATGAACCTTCCTGATGCTTTAAAAGTGCACCGTCCTCTAAATGACTCTGTTCTGGAAATATCAATGAACATAGTCATGTTTTTACAATTAACGATAAAGCTATGCCAGGAAAACTACCAAATGAGTAATTGTTTTATGTAATATTATGCAATATTATGTCATCGGTAAAATGCTCGGCTCTATATGTATGGTTCTATATGGTTTTTTATGGTTTTATAAGTATATTTCTTTTTATAGTAATCCTCTTTTAAGTTATTTTTATGCCAATAAAGGCTAACTGAACTGAACTTAACAGAACAGAAGAGATGCTAAAGAGTTAACCCTGGAAGCTTAAGGAGCTCTTTGGAACAAGCGAAGCTTAAAATCTTTGTTTGCTAGGATAACTCTCCCCCAACTTGTTTTCTTCCTGCAGCAGCACCAGGGTATAGTATTGTTGTCCTGGGCAATCAGAGGGCATATGAGGCGTGAACGGAACCTGTGGATGATACAGATTCTCTTTCTCTGCAAATGAGCTGCAGCCAAGCTAATGGGAGAGATCTTCCTTCTGTGTTCTGCTGTGAAGTCTCAAAGTTGCGGGCGGCTGTTGCTTACCCTGAATCTAGCTTTCGCAAGAAGAATGATTTTAAAAGGAACAGATCCCAGAGAACAGATTACTTTGGCTCCTGCTGATTCAATCTAAATTCTCTAAGTGCCGTAAATCTGCAAAACTGAATTTGATCTAGGAGTCTGAGCCAGTGTTCCCTCTAAGCTGAGTTAGTGTGAGCTTGCTCACAGTTTTTTGGCCTCCTGCTCACACATTTTTGTCTTAGCTCAGGAAAGATGGCTCCAGAGCCAACTAATTTATGCAGCAGCCAAATCGCTTGCTCACAACTTTAATGCCAGTAGCTCACAAAGCAGAAATTCTGCTCACAAGATTCTACCACTTAGAGGGAACATTGGTCTGAGCCCGCTGTACGATTCTCCATTTCTTTTGATTAAAAAATAATAATAAATCCAGCAGTCTTATTATTCTAATAGGCTTATACCACTTAGTAGCAGCACTTAGCAGGGATACCATATCCCATTTGTTCTGCTGGCAGTGTGTGTGTGTGTGTGTGTGTGTGTGTGTGTGTATTGCAGCTAATTCACAAAAGAGCTTGCAGAGGGTATAGTGTTCCTGTCCAGTTTAACTCAGCTAAAAGTGACACAGTGGTTCGATAAATTAGGGTTGCTGCTGAATTTCATCTCAAATGGATTTTGGGGTAAATGGAGAGCATCTTGCCAACCGGAACATCTGCAGGAATTATGAGAGAGCTAAAAGAATTTCATTAAGATTAGCAACCCTTCTCCTGGGGAGTTTACATATCTCTAAATTGCCAACAAATTTTGCCTACTGTGAAATTTGAGGCAAACGTGGAGCCTGGAGGATTGTTAATGACAATCTCTAACACTCTCATTCAGCCTCGATTCCTATAGCATCAACTCAGACCAGAACTAAAGATAGCTGCCCAGTTGGAGTCTGTTCCTATTTTTCGGATGCATGGGGCTGAGAGCACGGAGGGAAATTGGCCATTCCCTTTGTTTGTCTACTTAGTTCATATTTTCAAGGCCAGTACGCAGCGGAGAAAGGAAACTAAGTTTCCAAACACAAAGCTGACCTATACAAACACAAATTTCAGTCCTCACATATGTATTCTCAACAAGAAGGACTATACATCCTCTGTATGTCAGTGCATTTCTTTTTCAGAATAGTATATTGGAATACGGAATGTAATGCAAATGATATTGGAATGTTTTGCTAACATATGACTGCGCCCACCTCAAAAAAGAAAGAATGAAATGCTGGTAAATTACCTCCACACCTGCGGTGAGTCTCGGTTTACTTGTCCCAATTAGAAAAGATGTCTTTACACATCTATCCCCTTTTGTTGTTGTTCAGTCGCACAGTCGAGTCTGACTCTTCGCGACCCCATGGACCAGATCACGCCAGGCCTTCCGGTCTTCCGCCGTCCTCTGAAATTTGCTCAACTTCATGTTCGTTGCATCTATGACACTGTCTAACCATCTCATCCTTTGCCGACCCCTTCTTCTTTGACCTTCAACCTAACCCCTATTTTGACATATTTATTGCTTTGCCGTCCTTTCCCCATTTTGTTAAATCAAAACAACTGTTGACCTTATAACCTTAGCTTGTTATTCAGTTTTGTCTTTGCATACCTTAAAACATCTTCATCCCGTTACGTGTTAATTTGTTGTTCAGCCTCTGTCTGTAAGTTTGAACTCTACCTTCCTTTCCAATGTATTTGACAAAGTCTGCATGCACGCGAAAGCTCATACCTTGAATAGACCTTTGTTGGTCTTCAAGGTGTCGCTGGACTCTAAATTTGTTCTACATCAACCAAGCAATGCAGCTTGCTGGGTGCTTGGCAACTACTATTTGTTGCAGTCCCATGCGTGCATAAAAGCACAGGACGGCCCTGCACTCCAGTGGTACATCTAGTTGAGCATCCTGCTTCATACAGTGGCCAGCCAGATGCCCCTTAAGGTCTCCCGTGTTCTTGCCACCCCAGCCCTTGCATTCAGAAGGTTACCGCCTCTGAACATGGATGTTCCACTTAGTCATCATAAATAATTGCTATTTAAGACCCTCCATAAATGTATTTAACCCCTTTTAAAGTCATCGAAATTGGTGGTCATCGGTGCTTTCTGTGGCAGTCAGTCCCTCAAGTTAATTCCTTATTGGACGAAATCCTTTTTATAAATTGTCCTGAATTTATTGCTCATCAAGTTTTTGAAGTGTAATCTGTCCTGGATTTATTGCCTATCAACTTTAAGAAGTTCTCTATCCTCTTTCTTCCTATCATGCCACCCCCATCTTTAAGCTGAAAAGCTCCAAACTCCTGAGCCGTTCATCACAGGAAGGTGCTCCAGCCATTTTAGTTGCGTGCTTGCTTTCCTTTTTGACCAGAACAGTACAAAATGCTCCAAATGCACCATAGATCTATACGTTACTGTCTTTATTGTTTTGAATCCCTTTTTTAATACCCCATATCATAGAATCTGCCAGACTAGACATGATGTCCGGCACAAGTCAGGTCAGGATTCCTGACTCCATATGCCGCAGTCAGTGCATGTGCAACTCCACAGTTTGGCAAATATTTTCGCTCCAGAAAAAAGCATCCTGGAAGACTACGGTATCCCCCTATGTCATGTCTGACTGTAAAGGGAAAGTGATCCAACTTGTGGCATCATGTTTAGTTTGGACAGGAGTCATGTCTCTATTGAACTGTCACCCATGACAGTGAAATCTCCTTCAGGGCTCTTTTTGAAGAAAAAGCCCAGCAGGAACTCATTAGCATAATAGGCCACACCCAACACCAGAAACTAATTAGCATATTAGGCCACACCCCTGCCAGCACAGCTCATGAGTGCATTAGGACGCACCCCCATGTTACCAGAAGTGTGGTCATCTAGCCACACCCACCTTTTGCTTCTTATTCTGTTTACCTTGTTTGTTGTCAAAACCCAGGGCTTTTTTTGTAGCAGGAACTTCTTTGCATGTTAGGCCACACAGCCCTAATGTAGCCAGTCCTAATGAATTTCTGCTGTTGGGTGTGGCCTATTATGCTAATGAGTTCCTGCTGGGCGTGGCCAACTTAGGAGTCAGCCGAAACTCCGTTCCTGTGCGTTCCTGCCCAAAAATAGCCCTGCTCCTAATCAGTCACAACCAGCTAGATCCTATCACTACACTGTAAAATTAACATGCTTGTCCCCATGTACATCAGTTTATCCTTACACTGAACCTCATTTGTCACATCACTGCCTGCGTGTCCAGTTTGAGAGATTCACCATGAAAACTAGCCAGTTATTCCTTAAAATAACCCATCCTTTTATCCCACTTCTGCTAAGTTTACTCAAGAGCCTTTGATGCGGGACTTGGTCAAAAGCTCTCTCTAAATCCAAGTATATAATGACCACCAGATCACGTGTTTATTAACATTATCAATGAAGAATGCCATCTGGACCAAGCAATGATAGTTTTTAATTTGTAAATTAGCTTTAGAACATGAGCTCAAAAAAGAAAAGAAAAAAGAAAAGAAAAGCAAGAAAGCAGTCAGCAAAAATAAAAAGCACATAAAGGGACAAAAGTTGTGTAGGCTTAATATACAGAATGTATCATTTCAGGACCCAGGGGTTCTTAGACGAAACTATCAGGGGAAGTTTTGTATTAAGAGGACAGTGTAGTAGGAATCAAGTGCTGGCCAAAGGGAGAGGAGAAAAGGGCAATCTGGGGACTTATGGAGTTAAAACAGCAGCATGAGGGAAATAAATCATTAGAGCCAGCAGGCAAGAGGAGCACAGAGTACAGAAGAAGCAAGATATAAAGAGGAACACCGAGAAGGCAAACAATAAAGGAAACTGAACAAAGAGGTATCTTTTCCCATCTGATAAATACTATGAAGTTCAGGGGTCCAGCTGAAAGGGTTCTATAAGCCATTTCTGAGAATGCAAAATAATCAGAACGGAAAGGAAACTTAGGGACAAACAGAAGAGACATTCTAAAATTTAGGTCAGTGGAATTCAGCTGACATGAATGAACAGTACATATTCAAGCTCTTTTTTAAAAAAAAACATATGCAAGTAGTTCTGAAGTGCTAGGATGGTACCTAGAGCAAGCCTGCACAATTTGGGACTCATAAGAACACAAGAGAACATAAGAGAAGCCAATGTTGGATCAGGCCAATGGCCCCATCCAGTCCAACACTCTGTCTCACACAGTGGCCAAAAATAACAGGTGCCATCAGAAGGACACTAGAAGCTCTTTCACTTTGCCCCCCCCCCCTCGGGCTCTTTTTTGTAGAAAAAGCCCAGCAGGAACTCATTAGCATAATAGGCCACACCCAACAACAGGAACTCATTAGCATATTGGGCCACACCCCTGACAGCACAGCTCATTAGCACATTAGGCCACACCCCCATGTTACCAGAAGTGTGGTCATCCAGCCACACCCACCTTTTGCTTGTTATTCTGTTTACCTTGTTTGTTGTCAAAACCCAGGGCCTTTTTTGTAGCAGGAACTCCTTTGCATGCTAGGCCACACACGCTTACTGTAGCCAATCCTAATGAGTTGCTGCTGTTAGGTGTGGCCTGTTATGCTAATGAGTTCCTGCTGGGCGTGGCCAACTTGGGAGCCAGCCGGAACTCCGTTCCTGTGCGTTCCTGCCCAAAAATAGCCCTGGGCCCCCCTCAAGATAACCTACCAGCAATGAAACATGGCTTGCTGGATGAAAAGACCTGTTTCTGCAATCCCAGGAAGGATGCACAACCAAGAGCCCTTTTATCAGTCTCCATGTTTGAACACACAAAGCTGCTAATATTGAATAAGACCATTAGACTACCTAGGTCAGTATTGTCTGCTCAGACTGGCAGTGGCTCTCCGGGGTTTCAGGCTGAGGTCCTTCTCATCACCTACCACCTTATCCTTTTAACTGCTGGTGCTGGGGATTGAACCTGGGACCTTCTGCGTGCAAAGCAGGTGCTCTGCAACTGAGCCACAGCCCTACTCAACGCCACTGCTCGGCCGCCTTTGGCATGACGTGTCGAAAGATGGTGTGGATTTGTGACCCAAACAGTCAGGAGGGGAAAGATGGGGATGAAGGATTGGTATGCAAAACCAGTGAATTCAAGAACCCAAAATCTAAGGAGAAATTCAGAAAAGTAAAGGGCCTGTGATTCTCAGTGTAGCATTTTTGGCGGTGAAAAAAGACCATGCCTTCCTTTTTCACCAGCTGAAAAGATGGTTGGAGCCAACCCATTAGTATTGCCAACTCCAAGATGGGAAAATCATGGATATATGGCAACTGAGCCTGGAAAAACCTCCCCAGGACTCAACAGGGATATTGGTTTCTTATCTCATTACATATGCTAACTCATTCAAACCTCACATATGCCTTCTCAACAAGAAGGACTATACAGCCCCTGTAATTTAGTGTAATTCTTTTTCAGAATAGTATATTAGAATACTGAATGTAATGCAAAGAATATTGGAATGTTTTGCTGACATACTGCTGAACCCACCTCAAAAGTGAAACAAAAAAAATGCTGTTAAGTTACCTCCACACCTGAAAAGAGACAAATGGAGAGTCTCAATTTACTACCCACAATTAGAAAAGATACCTTTACACATTTATCCCCTATTTTGACATATTTATCGCTTTGCTGTCCTTTCTCCCCTTAATCAAATCAAACCTTATAACCTTAGCTTGTTATTTAGTTTTGTCTTTGCATATCTTAAAACATCTTCATGTTGCATTCTAATCTGCTGTCCAGCCTCTGTGTATAAGTTTGAACTCTGTCTTCCATTCCAATATATTGGACAAAGGGTGTCTTGCACACGGAAGCTCATACTTTGAATAAAGCTTTGTTGGTGTTAAAGGTGCCACTGGACTCTAAGTTTAAAAATAATTTTAAGACGCATCCAAGGGGGGGGGATATGATTACATAAGTAAAAGGTAGATGCTTTTCAGTATTGTACACAGTAACAAAATCATGATACCATTTATTAAAGATGCCAGTTGTACCAAAGACTGTTGAAATGCTTTGTACTTCAAAAAGGCATCACTTTCAAATATTCATTTTACTTAGTCGATCAGTGAGTCAGCAAAATCAATCAAGATACTTTCAAAGCACAGTCAAAGCACATTAGACTTTCCTTCCTATTACTTCTTCCCCCTTTTAAGTCACTTGGATGTTACAGATTTCTCCCTGCTGAGCTAGTAAGTGAGAAAGTGTAGATAATTTTTGATTTACAAGTATGGCATTAAAAGGCTGATTTGAATATCCGTGTCACTGAGCAACACAAGATCTGTCCAGAAAAAAGATGTCCTCAACACACTTTTAAACAACCTTCGAAAGAGGTGGAAGGGGGGAAAAAAGAGTTCCTCATATATCCTCCTGATAGCACAGAAGTCTACATGCTGATGAACGTACTCCACACAAAACTCCCCATGAATTAGAAAGCATTGCTCTGTAAAATTGTTATTGTTGAGATCCTAGCTCTATGGATAGCATTACATTTGAATGCATTTTATTTCCTGTAATCTTAAATGGGGGACTAAATGCATTTTATGCCCTGTAATCTTAAATGGAGGGTTGTCAGTAGCAATCTGGAAGGAATCATGGACATGATTCTTCTTCCATACATGTTCATGCAAGTGATCCTTGAAGGCTTGTGTTGAAAATTCCCTTCCCTCTGCTGGTCACTATGCAAAATGCCCAGACAGTCTTAATAATGTGAAGTCTTTCCCAGGACACCTGACTGTTCTCCACACGTCTTGCTTATACTGCATAGGTAAAGGTTTCCCTTGCTTGAAATCCAGTCGAATCTGACTCTAGGGCTGCGGTGCTCATCTCTGTTTCCAAGCCAAAGAGCCAGCGCAGTCCGAAGATGTTTCCGTGGTCATGTGGCTGGCATGACTAAACACCAAGGCTCATGGAACGCTGTTTACCTTCCCACCGAAACGGTACCTATTTATCTACTTGCAATTTCTTGCTTTTGAACTGCCAGTTTGGTGTAGTGGTTAAGTGTGTGGAGTCTAATCTGGGAGAACCGGGTTTGATTCCCCACTTCTCCACTTGCACATGCTGATGTGACCTTGGTCAGTCACAAGCTCTGGCACAGCTGTTCCTGAAAGAGCAGTTTTTGTCAGAGTTCACTCAGCCCCACCCACCTCACAGGGTGTCTGTTGTGGGGAGGGGAAGGGAAAGGAGTTTGTAAGCCGCTCTGAGACTCCAAGTGAAGGGCGGGGTATAAATCCAATCTCTTCTCTTCTTCTTCTTCTTCTAGGTTGGCAGGAGCTGGAACCGGAGGCAGGAGCTCACTCCGTCATGCGGCACTCGGATCTCAAACTGCTGAACTACCGACCTTCCAGCCTGCAGTTCAGCGTCTTAACCACTTGCGCCACCGCAGCTCCTTATACTGCACAGGAACAGCTTAAGGGAATCTCCTGCATGAAGAGAGGCTATACATGGAGGAGCAGGGGGGGGGGGGGGGGGGGGGCAGCAAATAGGATTGTGTCAAACTTCTTTAAGAAAGCAAAGCTGTATCTTTGGAATTCAATGCCACTTTAATTTTATGTGTACCTCACCATTTCTCTCAGGTGATCAGGGCAATGTAAATGTGAACCACCCTATTTTCCCTTGCAAGACCCTGAACAGTAAGCTAGATCTACACACACACACACACAAACACCCATATTTTTGAGCCTGTGGGTCACTTGGGAACTCTGATACAGGATGGTGGGTGTAACTACAAGACGGCTGCCACGGGAGGATGAGCCAAGCACAAAGTAGCCACATGGGAAGTGGAGCCACATGCATGCACGTACACACATGGAGGGCAAGTGCAGTGGGCAGGAGGAATTAAAAAACTAGGCAAGAGTGACGGAGATAATACAACCAACATTGTGGTGGCAGCTGCCATTGAAGCAATGTCATTTTAATCTGCACAGCCAATCAGATCTCCCGTGGCAAGTCAGAAGCCCCATCTGGCCACACCCACCTTCTAAATCATTGAGTGGGCAGCAGGGAAGATCTTGGAAGGGTTGGAAAATACCTGGAGACTGTGGGGGGTGGATCTGGGAGAGGGTGGGGATTGGGGCGGGGACTCAACAGGGCACAAGGCCACAGAGTCCACCCTTCACAGCAGCCATTTTCTCCAGGGGAGCTGATCTCTGTCAGATGGAGATCAGTTGTAAAAGCAGGAGCTCCCCGGGCCCCACCTAGAGGCTGGCAACCCTAAGGTGGATCCGGGAGAAGGCGTGGTTTGGGGAGGGGCAGGGCCTCAGCAGGGCACAAGGCCACAGAGTCCACCCTTCAAGGCAGCCATTTTCTCCAGGGGAGCTGGTCTCTGTCAGCTGGAGATCAGCTGTAAAGGCGGAAGATCTCCAGGCACCACCTGGAGGCTGGAAACCCTAGTAGGCACCACAGCAACCATGGGGAACCCTGTGCTAGACCAACCGCCTGAAGGTGCCAGGGAGCCTGTCAAGTCTTTTAGAAAGTGGATGAGGCCAGGCGAGGCTTTTGCCCAGCAGAGCTCCTAACTGGCCACCAGGGATCTGACTGGCTGCACAGATCTTTTTTAAAAAGTTGCTTTGGCACCAGCTGTCTCCAAAACACAAAAGGATTTTCACTGCATGGCTGAAGGTAAGCTATATATATATATATATATTAAAAATAGTATGTTCATTTCCAGAGGCAAAACCAAAGAGAGCTCAACAGCTTTTAGTTATAGATGACCTCACTCCCCAACCTTTTGTGCTTGGCTCTTCCTCCTGCGGCAGGTGTTTTGTGGCGGCACTCACCGCCCCGGGGTCAGAATTCCAAAAGGGCCCACAGGCATAAAAATGTTGGGACCCCTGAAATAGACTGAGAGGAAGTGCTGTGTCCAGGAGCATCCAGGGAACGTCACGGTTAGGCCAGCAACCGACACAAAATATCTCCAGATCAAACCTGCCTCTTAATGAAGGACACCTCTGATAAGTTATAAGAACGAAAAATCAAGTCACATAAGATTTTTATAATCCACTGATTGAATAATTTGGGGAAAAAACCAACCCACTCAATTTAAAACTAATTGAAACATAAACTGTGTGGGGTATCTTCTCTTAACTTAGGAGGGAAACATTGAAAATGTATTTCATTACCACTAATTTTAATCTGGATAACAAAAGACACACAAATACAGTAGTAATGCAAGCAGCCTGATTAGAAATGTATCCAGCATTCAGAGGGTTGCTGGCTAGAATGAAACACTGAGGATTCGTGTAGGTTCTATAACCTGTGGTCCAAAATAGCAGACAACTGACCAATGTTGACAGTAAGATTGGCATCAGTATGGGTATGTGTGGTGTTGAGGGTTTGGCGCTTAAAAGTAGTTCCCCCAGTCTGAAGAAGAGCTGCTATGTAGAGGCAGAAACAATGGAGAGAATCAATAATTTGCAGTCTCTCTTGTCTTTCTCCCAAGACAGGTTATCAGCCAACCTAATCAAAGCTATTTCAGTTCAAAACCTGGGCCAGAAGGGAAATCGAAATGTGTCTAGAAAATCAGTGTGACCCATAAATGTCTGCAGTTAGGATGCAGCTACATTTACTTGACCATCTTGCCCCAAATGGGTAGATTTGCCATAGGTTTGATACTAGGGTTGCCAGGCAGTGCCTGGTAACTGGTGTGAGAGCTGTGGGTGGGCGTATGGGAGGCTCACAATACCGGCTGCAGCATCACATCCCTTCCAGTAAAAAAACAAACAAAAAACAGATGTAATATGGGTAGTTCTAGGAATCACTGGAAACTCTATGGTAAAACCACAGAGTTTCCAAGGATTCCTAGAGTTACCTGATGCCGCAGCCAGCATTGTGAGGGGTATCTTTCTCCTGCTGTCACTTGTGGCAGTGGACAATGGGAGTGGAATATGGGGGATTACTCACCCAGCCAGGGGCTTGTCAGCCCTGTTGGATAGAGTCCAAGGAGGATCTTTCAAGGAAATTAGGGCCACCCTTGCGTTAACTGTCCACCCCTCCAGAAAAATGAGATTGCTGCACAAGTCAAGTCACTACTAAGTAAATACGCAAAATATTCAGTGGTAGTGAGGAAGGGCCACGAATAATGCTGAAGTTCCAAGCACATTGTTAACTTCAGACTTCTGTTTACTGGGAAGCGACTGGCCTAAAGGAAAGGAGGGAAAGCATCTACATCTGAAGTTACTTGTGTTTGCCAGGGCTCTAGGGAATCAAAAAGCTCTTCAGTTGCTTGGGAAAGAACCTTGTAAACAGATTTTAAAGAGAGAGAGAGAGAGAGAGAGAGAGAGAGAGAGAGAGAGAGAGAGAGAGAGAGAAAGAAGGAGACAGAGAAAGGAGAAGAAAGAGAGAGAGAGAGAGAGAGAGAGAGAGAGAGGCCGCCAAGCCATCCACGGCATTCTTTGAGGTACCCTCTGAAAGAAGAAATAAAGTAGGTTTCTCATACAGCAGGCAGTTATTTTTCATCCTGTTATATCTTTACTTCTAGGAGATGCAGCTGATAATAGCCTGATCCTGTTAGCAGGAGTGGAGGGAAATGTTCCTGGCCCTATCTAAACCTGTACCGAAACGTTTTAATCCCATTTCAAATATCGTTTATCCAACTAATCCATCATTAAGATATTACAAATGAATAAAAAATTCAATTTGCCACTGATGTATGATGTATATACAAGGGGGAGGGGGGGAAAGACTACTTTCCATTACGAGGCAACATATCCATTCAAGACAGACAAGGGCTGAGGATGTTATTTACAAGGTTTGTTTCTTCCTCCGGTAGAGCAGCCAATTAAGTTGGAGGAAGGCTTTTTGGGCTGAAGGAAAGCGTCAGAGTCGGCTGAGTGAAATGACAGGATACATGCCTAACTCCACAGCAGCGGTGTCCCAAAATTTCACTATGGTGGAAAAGACCAGTTGGAAAGAGCAACTGGAGTATCCTTGTAATTAATCCACAGGAATAACACACAATCCCAAAACTGCCTGGTATGAAAAAATATATACAGATGTGTGCTAGATGCCCACAGAATAATACAATGACAAAAGGAACTATTCAATTCAATTCAAAACCTTTATTGGCATCGATCAACAAAAGGAACTAGATTAAAGCCATAACATCATTTAGTGTCTTGTAATGAAAAACAACCACTTATTTCTTCATAGAATAAATACAAAGGTCAATAAAATTACACACAGCACTCTGCTCCAAACTCTCTCAGTCAACATCCTTCTAACAGTCTGGTATTCTCAAAAGCAGTCTGCTCCAAATTCAATCTCTCTTTCAACACTTATTCTGGATATTTAAGTGTTTCAGACCTCTGGTCTTTCCTCAGGAACAAATCCTATATAGGAATCTCACATTCAGTGTTGCCTGCAAGCAGGGGTCTTTTCGTAGAAAAAGAGCTGCAGGAGCTCATTAGCATATGCTAATGAGCTACTGGGCTATTAGCATATGCCACGCCCCCTGACATCACCGGAAGTGATGGCAGAAGGGGAAGCAAAAGGGGGGGAGGCATCTTCAAAAGCCTCCCCTCCCCTTGGGGAGGGGGAGCGAAGAGAGAAGGGGTTTAAACTTTAAACCCCTTCTCACTAGAGTTGGGCCACAGGAGGAAAGACAGAAGGAAAGAGAGAGAGTAGAGAGAAGGAAATAAGGGAGGAAAGAGGGAAAGAAACAGAAGGAAAAGGAGGGCAAGAAAGAGAAGGGAAGAAGGAGGGAAACAGGGAAAGGAGGAAAAAAGAGAAGGCAGGAAAGAAAGAAAGAGGGGAAGAAGGAAGGAAAGAGGGAAAGGAGAGAAGGAAAGGAGGAAAAGAGAGGAAGGAAGAGAAG
>NW_015173132.1:1195135-1205675 GCF_001447785.1 Gekko japonicus
TTTTTGGGCAGGAACGCACAGGAACGGAGTTCCGGCTGGCTCCTAAGTTGGCCACACCCAGCAGGAACTCATTAGCATAATAGGCCACACCAAATAGCAGAAACTCATTAGGATTGGCTACATTAGGGGTGTGTGGCCTAACATGCAAGAGTTCCTGCTACAAAAAAAGGCCCTGGGTTTTGACAACAAACAAGGTAAACAGAATAACAAGCAAAAGGTGGGTGTGGCTGGATAACCACACTTCTGGTAACATGGGGGTGTGGCCTAATGTGCTAATGAGCTGTGCTGTCAGGGGTGTGGCCCAATATGCTAATGAGTTCCTGCTGTTGGGTGTGGCCTATTATGCTAATGAGTTCCTGCTGGGCTTTTTCTACAAAAAGAGCCCTGTTAAGTGTTTCAGACCTCTGGTCTTTCCTCAGGAACAAATCCTATATAGGAATCTCACATTCAATGTTACCTGCAAGTTGACACACTCATTGATTTACTTTTCTGTTAATCTACTTGGGCAAGGTCTCCTCACTTATTTTCAAGCACGCTGCTGCTGCTGCCGCCAAAGTCAAATAGACTCAGTCTATCTAGTCTCTTTTGTCATTGTATTATTCTGCGGGCATCTAGCACACATCTGTATATATATTTTTCATACCAGACTGTATCCTTGTAATTAACCTGGCAAAGTCTTGGAAGTTCTCAGCAGACCTCTGAACCTCCTTCTTTTAGATTCAGAGCCAAACTACACCTTACACTCATCACCACATGAAAGGCAGTCAGCATTTACTGCGGAGAATCCTCAGTGTTCCCTCCATACAGTCAAGGAAATCCTGGAGACATTTGCCTTGGTACTGACAGCCAACAGACATTTATACCTCATTATCTCTGCTCAGCTAATTTCATCTAGAATTGAGGAGGAGGGGAAATTAGGTAAGAAAGACAAAGGGAAAAAAAATACACTGAGCAGAACCATGATGTCTAAGATGGAGACAAATGTATTTTCCCCATTTAGTTCCTTGATTGTTTCACTGTTCTTGCCTCACGTTTCACTCACCTGAATTCTGGTTTAACTACAATTTCTAAAATTTATTTCAGGATGGGCAAAGGGCGTGGTAGAGCCAATAATGAAGTAAAAGAACTGGAACCTGTAGCAAGCTGTACAGTGATAAGAACAACATTTGGAAATAAAGGAGGTTTCCAAACGCATCAGTCCCACATTGGAAATGAGACCCAGTTATTCAGAACTTCAGCAACCAAAACAGGAAACATGGTGGAAAAGGTACAAAGGCAAGAAAGCACCGTGTATACAAGGAAAATATGAAAAACAATATAATTTAATATATACTATAAATGCAAAATCAAAATAGTAACGAAAGAATATAATCATGAATGTACTACAGTGTAAGCCATTTCAAAAATCATGTAGAATACATACAAAACTGATGCACTAGGCACAATAATTCAACAAAGACTAGTCCAAAGACTCTATAATGTATAAATCCTGTAGGGTTCTTGCTATGTGCAAAGCAGCAAACCAGGGTGTTTATTCAAGATACTGCTGTAAAGACGTGGTCTGAAATCCCGTCCCTGCAAGAGAAATGATTCGACGGCTCCCTGGATGTACCAGCCGTTTCCAGACGTCTTTTAAGGTTAATCCCATGGGGGGGGGATTGTTGTTATGAGATTGGCGATTGATTCCTAGAGGATGATTTAAACAAGAAATTGCAAGAGACATTCTTGAGAAAGAAGGCTTGAGAAAGATTCTTGAGAAAGTCGGGATTTCAGACCACCTCTTTACAGCCCTATCTTGAATAACCCTCCAGGTTTGCTGCTTTGCACATAGCAAGACACCCGCAAAATTTATAGATTTTAGTCTTTGGATTCGTCTTTGTTGAACGATTGTGCCTAGTGCATCAGTTTTGCATGTATCCTACATGATTTTCGAAATGGCTTATATCGTAGTACATTTGTGATTATATTCTTTTGTTACTATTTCGATTTTGCATTTATAGTATATATTGAATTATATTATTTTTCATATCTTCCTTGTACCCACGGTGCTTTCTTGCCTTTATTCAGAACTTCAAGCAGAAATTCAGATGAACAGAATTGCCTTGCTTTTTGATGTGTGTGTGTGTGTGTTTGTGTGCGCACGCGCACGCCTGGACGTCATGGTGACTTCTGGTGACTCCCAGTAGGGTTTGGAGATTTCAGAGAGGTGGCTTGATTGCCTGCTTCTGAGTCCTGAGCCCTGGCATTCCTTGGAGGTCTCCCTCCCACGTACTTGCCAGAGTCAGCCCTGCCTAGCGCCCGAGATCTGATCTTGCACTATGTTTATGCTCTGAGTAGTAATGCCAACCTAGCAGTTCGAAAGCAAGAAATTGCAAGTAGATAAATAGGGACCACTTCGGTGGGAAGGGAACAGCGCTCCGTGCGCCTTGGTGTTTAGTCATGCCGGCCACATGACCACGGAAACGTCTTCGGACAGCGCTGGCTCTTCGGCTTTGAAACGGAGATGAGCACCGCAACCCTGGAGTCGGACTCGACTGGCTTTCGAGCAAGGGAACCTTTACCTTTACCTTTTAGTAATGGTTTTATTGATTGCGATTTCAACTTATTTTGTTCTTAGTATATTGTGGAGTTTTAATGTATGCATCTATTTGTATATATGTGTATGTATTGTAAGCTGCCCTGAGGCTGCCTCGGCGGGGAAGGCGGGATAAAAAAATTGATAAAATAAATAAATAAAAGAGATTGGTCTTGCCTGGGCCAGATGAACAGAATTTCAAAGTATCTCCATGTCAAGACAAATGCTTCCAAGTTGTCTTTGACAGAAAAAAATGCCTTCGAAATTCACAACAGGACAATCCTGGACATTTCCCACATGACATTCCCCCATTTCCTACATGACATGTGAATATCTTTCCAATGTGTTGCTTGACTTTTTCAGCTTAACTGAGGAAGGTGCTTACAACCAGATCCCAAGAGAACAACATGGTTATAAGCAATGTTCCCTCTAAGCTGTGGAGTCCTGTGAGCAAAAATTCTACTTTGTGAGCTCCTGGCATTAAAGTCGTGAGTGCCTGGTTCCCATGGACTGGGCGCGCAACCGTTCCATTAGCCCGCCAGCGGGAAAGTTATTCATTGGACCTGTATCTCTTTGAAGTTCCTTTATTATGCTTGATCTAACTGTGTATCCCCAGTTCTAACAAAGAACGTGTTTGAGTATGTCGTCAACGCTTTGAAATAAATTTTGCTTTTCTTAAAACGTGGATTTATTCTCGATGCTTGGGGATCCAACAAATTGTTAGAACTCTCTTTTTCCTATCGTTCCGAATCTGGCGAGATCATGAGCGGAATTGAGGGAAACCTACCTACCACGGAGGGGGACTCTGGATCGGTCCCACAAACCTCCGCGTCTTTGGTGTTCACGACTGCAGCCTCGTTGGAGGGTGCCGTGGGGGGAGCGATTCCCCGCCTGCCTGCACATCTGTCTTGGCCGCCTCCGACCCCTTCGCAATGGGGTCCGCGGAAGACTCACCAGCAGGATGATTGGACTATGTACAACACCCAGGGCACCCGTGAGGTGTACTCCCGTCGGGGGAGCGGATTACGTGAGAGTCTATTTGACAAGGGATTGTTCCCGGAGCCGGGGGCTACCTCGGAGAAGGGGAGCCCCGAGCGGGACCTCGAGGAGTGGATGTTCGAGCCGTCGGGACCGCGGGGCCACGCAGGAGATGAGGAGGGCACCGGAGTCTTCCCAACGGAAGAGGACTATGACCCACCCCCGGACTACCGCCCTCGGGACCCCATCCCGGAAGAAACCACCGGGGAACGACTAGCAGAACTGGAAGACTCGGTGAGAGACTTGTTGCGGGCATTCCAGGATGTGATGGAAGGTCTGCCGGGAATGATGGACGTTCGAATGGCTAATTTCCTTGACGCACACGCCGCGCAGCAACAAGTTGCTCCTGCACCGGGACTTCCCGCGCCGCCGATGCCTGCTCAACCGCTGACGGGACCACCGCTGCAAGCACCGGGAGTTCCAGCGCAGCAGGTCCCCTAATTGATGCAGTAGCCAAATCGCTTGCACACAACTTTAATGCTAACAGCTCATAAAGTAGAATTTCCGCTCACAAGACTCCACAGCTTAGAGGGAGCATTGCTCCCAAGCCCAATTAAAGTGGCTGGTTTTGTCCTTTAAAGTCCTGTCTGGCTTGGGACTGGGGTGTCTGAAGGAGCCTCTTCTCTGTCATTCCTGCCCCAGGAATGAAGGTCACAGGGAGAGGCCCTCCTGACCGTCCCCATCAATCAGAGCACAGAAGAGAGGGGGCCTCTGTGGTGGGAGCCCCACAATTATGGA
This sequence comes from Gekko japonicus, assembly GCF_001447785.1. Lineage (NCBI taxonomy): Eukaryota > Metazoa > Chordata > Lepidosauria > Squamata > Gekkonidae > Gekko > Gekko japonicus. The sequence continues at coordinate 1,199,487 of NW_015173132.1, forward strand.
ACACCCCCCCACACACAGATACACACACAGGGAGGAGCCCCTGGCCTTTTGCCCTTCAGGAGTCAGCTGAAGGTGGTTTTATTTAGGGCCACATCCCATTGAGGTGCCAGCAGCCTGACACGGTGGTGTTCTTTGATGCATGCTGTCTTTATGAACTGTACCTATATTGCCAGCCGTTCCGTGCGCCTTGGTGTCTAGTCATGCCGGCCACATGACCACGGAAACGTCTTCGGACAGCGCTGGCTCTTCGGCTTTGAAACGGAGATGAGCACCGCAACCCTGGAGTCGGACTCGACTGGCTTTCGAGCAAGGGAACCTTTACCTTTACCTTTTAGTAATGGTTTTATTGATTGCGATTTCAACTTATTTTGTTCTTAGTATATTGTGGAGTTTTAATGTATGCATCTATTTGTATATATGTGTATGTATTGTAAGCTGCCCTGAGGCTGTCTCGGCGGGGAAGGCGGGATAAAAAAATTAATAAAATAAATAAATAAAAGAGATTGGTCTTGCCTGGGCCAGATGAACAGAATTTAAAAGTATCTCCATGTCAAGACAAATGCCTCCAAGTTTTCTTTGACAGAAAAAAATGCCTTCGAAATTCACAACAGGACAATCCTGGACATTTCCCACATGACATTCCCCCATTTCCTACATGACATGTGAATATCTTTCCAATGTGTTGCTTGACTTTTTCAGCTTAACTGAGGAAGGTGCTTACAACCAGATCCCAAGAGAACAACATGGTTATAAGCAATGTTCCCTCTAAGCTGTGGAGTCCTGTGAGCAAAAATTCTACTTTGTGAGCTCCTGGCATTAAAGTCGTGAGTGACCGTTTTGGCTTGTCGCGGTGCGCGGAATGCTGGCTGGCACGTCAGGGCCCAAAGGGAGATAGAGTACCCACAGAAGACTGGAGTCCAGAACTTAGGTGCAGTGAATTTATTCACACCCAGCCACCACCTATATACAGTTCTCAGTGTCAAAGTGCTCCACTGCAATTGATTCATGTGAGGGGAAAAGTCCACTGTACACTCTGTACATTTATACAACCTCTGGCCAATCAGCACACAGCTGATGCAATCCTCCTGCAATACATTTAGTGCCAGGCTGGACTGCCTCACACCAGTTCTGGCCAGCCTCCTTGCAGTCACATGCTACCTCTAGCTGTCATTTTACTTTGACACTAGATCAAACCCATCTAGGCCAGCCTTACCATTATAAGTGAATCACGACATGGCTATCATGAATTAGTTTGCTCTGGAGCCCTCCTGCCTGAGCGAAGGCAAAAATGTGTGAGCCGGAGGCTAAAAAACTGTGAGCTAGCTCACGCTAACTCAGCTTAGAGGGAACACTGGTTATAAGTGCTATCCTGGCTGCTGGCTAGCGTTTGTCCATTGCTCTGAATTATCAACTGGTGTTTTCTTCACTGGCGCTAATTGTTGGGAGGCAGTCCCCTAATAGCTCGACTGAAGTACGCATGGAGACTTGGAGAAGGCAACACTCCTCCCAACACCTGAGTGGTGTGTGTCTGACAAGAAACAGCACGTCTGAGTTTGCAAGAGACAAAAAGAGTAGCAGACCAAAAATGTTCTTTGTTGGCTGAAGCACCTTCGGGCTGCAGAATCTTCCTTTCTGATATGTAATGTGGGTTAGTAGACCTGCTTCCCTGTAGGGGTGCTTATTTTCATTCTTCGGTGCTCTGCTAATATTTTTTCTAAGTACAGCTAATAAGTATCTGGAGGCTCTCTCATCCAAAGGGAGCCAGCTTTAGGTAACACTGACCCAGAAGAAACGTCTCCCTCAGAGAAGTCAGCAGAACATTAACAATATGAAGTACTATTTGAAAGTTAGAAGTTTTAACTGTCTTGCTGACCTTCTTAAGAACAAAAGAACATAAGAGAAGCCATGTTGGATCAGGCCAATGGTCCATCCAGTCCAACACTCTGTGTCACACAGTGATCAAAACCCAGGTGCCATCAGGAGGTCCACCAGTGGGGCCAGAACTCCAGAAGCCCTCCCACTGTTGACCCCCCAAGGACCAAAAATACAGAGCTTCACTGCCCCAGACAGAGTATTCCATCTATATCATGTGGCTAATAGCTACTGAAGGACCTCTGCTCCATATGTTTGTTTAATCCCCTCTTGAAGCTGTCTGTGCCTGTAGCCACCACCACTTCTTGTGGCAGTGAATTCCATGTGTTAATTACTCCTTTGGGGGAAGGAATATTTCCTTTTATCTGTTCTAACCTAACTGCTCAGGAATTTCATGGAGTGCCCATGAGTTCTTGTGTTGTGAGAAAGGGAGAAAAGTACTTCTTTCTCTACCTTCTCTATCCCATGCATAATTTTGTAATCTTCTATCATGTCACGCCTCAGTCATCATTTCTCCAAGCTAAAGAGCCCTAACCTCTTTAACCTTTCTTCATAGGGAAGGTGTTTCATCCCCTTAATTATTTTAGTTGCCCTTTTCTGCATTTTTTCCAGTGGTATAATTTCTTTTTTAAGGTGCGGTGACCAGAACTGTACACAATATTCATTTTATAACTCCTCTCCATTCAAAATAGGATGTCTGACCATCCTTTAAATTTGAACTTGGTTGTCAGATTAAACCAGTTATGCCAAGGAAGTGTGAGCCTTCAGATCACTGAGTGGAAAATGTTCGCTTCCACACAACTATTAATAGGTATCAGAGCCCTGGATTTGTATTGATCTGGCCAACTCACAGCAGCCAAACGCAACACGTATTAACCCAGCCTTGTCACAAGATTATATTAAGCACACACCCTTCAAGGTCTTTAAGCAGTTTCCACAAGTTTTGGGTCGTAAGTCAGTTCATAATCTTTACTGCATTCTTACTGAAACACTGCGGTCTGGTTAAACCTCCAGTCCCTTTGGGAAATAAAAGTGAAGGAATCGAGAAGTTTGCTTGTTTGCAGGGAAACAGAAATCATCCTGTTTGTCTCTTAAAACAGTCTCTCATTAACTTGGCTTCTGTTTCCAGCAGTATCTGCATCAATGAGCCGGCAGGAAAAGAGGTGCAGGCACCTCCTGGGGGGAAGAGGAAGAGGAAGAAGAAGAAGATTGGATTTATACCCCACCCTTCACTCAGAGTCTCAGAGCGGCTAACAAACTCCTTTCCCTCCCCCTCCCCACAACAGACACCCTGTGAGGTAGGTGGGGCTGAGAAAGCTCTTTCCAGAACTGTCCTTGAGAGAACAGCTCTGACAGAACTATGGCTTGCCCAAGGTCATCCAGCAGCTGCAAGTGGAGGAGTGGGGAATCAAACCCGGTTCTCCCAGTTAGAGTCCATGCACTTATCCACTACACCAAGTGGGCTCTGGAAGAACCCTGCCCTTCCCCAGGCGGTTGAAAATCAATCTCCCTCACAGTGACCAAGATAGTTGGCCCAGCTCTTGTTTACCTACACCATCATGAGCCCCAGCTGCAGGGACCCATTCCAAGACTGTCAGCATCGGCAGTTTTCTCTATAATGGAAAGGGTTCTTTTTCCTTTCAGACTGCAAGGTCTCCCTTGCCAGCTCCATCCACACTTTTTCTTGACTTGGGTCAAAATGAGGTTCTTAGGAAACAGGCAGTTAGCTATTTTCTGTGAAAATCTACATGGATAGGAATTAGCTGGGAGGAACGGTGGCACCGGTATAGCTTGGTCTCATCACACCTTGGAAGCGAAGCTGAGTTGGTACTTGGACGGGAGACCACCAAGAAAGGCTCTGGAGAGGAAGGCCATGGCAAACCACTTCTGCTTCTTAGTTGCCTTGAAAGCCCCTTGCTGAGGTTGCTGTAAATTGGCTGTGACTTGACACCCCTTACAGCAGGGGTGTCAAACGTGCGGCCCAGGGGCCGGATAAGGCCCCTGTAGGGCTTTTATCAGGCCCACAGTGGAACTGGCTGTCTTCTGCTTCTTTTTCCAGTTCTGCTGCTGCTGCGTCATCATAGGTTTGCATCTTACACACTTGAGCAGCATATTCAAGATTGCAACAGCACAGACAATAATTCAGAGCAAGAGGTGTCAGTTATCAGACACTGTTAAATAAACAAAATATTGCAAGAGTGCTAATGTTTTAAGCATGCTTTTATTTTAAGTAAAAAACAACACCTTTGTGTTTGTGTGCTTTATAAAGTTTATATCTCCGCTACCTGGCATTACATTTTATGACATACATGGCCTGTCCCAACAAGGTCTCATTTATGTCAGATCCGGCCCTCATAACAAATGAGTTCGACACCCCTGGCCTACAGAGTATGAATTAGCTGCCTTATTTTTAACTTGTCAGTGGGTCACCAAAAATAACTACTCGCTAAAAAGTTGAGAAGAAAAATATCTGCAGGAATTTTAAAGCGAGTTTGAATCACACTGTTGGGGAATGTGCATAAAATTGCTTTTTATTTGTGTTTTGCTGACAAACACACACCTGGACTATATTTGCCAGTATCTATGGGTTTTTGGGAAACTGTGTGCTATTGCTTGATGTAACTGTGTTGCTTGGAAGCCTGCTGTTCTGCTGTTCTGTATGCACTGGTATGCTAATGAAGTGACACGCACACACACACACACACACACACACACACACTTCCACCCAGCCTGTGAAGAAGAAGGCAATTCCATTATGGTCAGCCAAGAAGTGATTGAAAAACAACAGCTTGCCCACCATGGAAGGATTACAAGCTAACCTGAAAGGTTCTGGTTTGCATTTCAAGAGACTATTTCCTGTTTACAGCTTGGGACCAAGCTAAGGCTATTTACAAGTCAAAGGTTGCCTTGACAACATCCTCACACCCAGCCAGATGGTGACAATAAGCTAGGATCTAGAATTACCACATTGTCACTCCCCTAGGGAAAACCCTGCCCCTTTACACCTGCAACCAATCCAAGGGTGACCATGGGTTGGTCTTACAGGAGGTGGGATCCAAGCAGGCAAAGCGCCTCCCACCTGGAATATAACGCAGAGCACACTTTTAATCTGTGCACTTTTTGCACTTCTCTGCACTTGGTTTATCCATCCCCCACCCCCTCACCTTTCCTTTAAGGCAAGGCTCTTTGTACGTGAATATCGCTGGGATGCACAGAGTCCCAGAGATATTTGTGCCCACGTTAGCTGGCTTGTTCTGAGCAATGTGGAAGAGCTATTATTAATCCCAGGAATCCTTTCATTAGTCTCCAATCTTCTGCTGATACAGTTCCAAGAGCTTCTGGATCAGGCAAGTAATTAACGAATACCTACCCCAACTCCAAGTAACTAGAGGACTATTTTGTATTCTTTCTTTATTGCTAAAGGAACCTTGTGTGTTTGAAATGTATGATTCTGTTTTTGTATGCTTGTGTGCTATATATACATATATTCAGTAAAGAGAACAACTGATTTATAGACACCTTGTCACATTGTCTCTTTGGGATGAGTTCTCACTCGGATACCGCTTTCTCTGTATACACAGGCCACAAACCCATTAATATTTAGACCCACCCTGGCTGTACACGAGGCGGGTGGGGCTAACAACACAAAGGAACTAACCTCTCTGAAGAACAAATATATATATTTTTAATGGTTGTTTCTTGCCTGTTCTTGGCCAGAGATAACCTTAAAGTCTGCAAGAGAAATTATGAAACTGTCTTAAACCACCAGTCTGCTGGCCCACTTACACCATTACCCATGACTTCTGGAGTCATCTGAAGCAGAAGACTCAGCCCTGTTCTGTGAGGTCCTTCTGACTGGAGATGCCAGGGGCAGAACCCAAGACTTCTGCATGCAGAGTTCATGTTGTACTGCTTAGGGGTAATTTCCTGCACGAGCGCACAGGAGCGGAGCTCCGGCAGTAAAGAGCCCAGGGGGCGGGCACATGCAACAAGCCCCACCCCCTGCTCCCAGCAGCCCTCAGTCAGAGCAAGAAGCAGCCAGGTGAGTTGCAGAGCCCCCCCGCAAGACCCAAAACAGTCCAGTGGCACCTTTAAGACCAAGTTTTATTCAGGTACAAGCTCTCCCTCCTCTGCGAGGACAGATCTGCACGTCCCCCCCCCCAAATAGCTAGCAATCCAAAACAGTCCAGTGGAGCCTGAGTGGTGGGTGTTGCCTTCTGACGGGGTGTGGCACATGCAAATAAGTTATGCTAATGAGTTATGCTAATGAGCTCCTGCACCTCTTTTTCTACAAAATGACCCTTGGTACTGCTGAGC
>NW_015173132.1:1205989-1220186 GCF_001447785.1 Gekko japonicus
ACAGGAGATATAAACTGTAAGGACAGCAGCTGGTAAGCTCCGAGCTGGTGTATCCTCACCGCAAGCCCTCATGCATTAGGAAAGGTGCAAAGGAAAACCCGCATGGACGGACTGGGCAGCCAGTGGTGCAGCACTGGGCAGGCGCTCCTACATTGTCTGAATCCTGCAGACAAAGATGTTCCACTATGCTGAAGCCACAATCGGGGTGGTTCCGCCCACTCCCCCCTGAGCAGTCTCCTGTTCCCTCCCTTACACCAGATGCTTGCGGGCCACATAAAAGCCCTGGACGGGCCGGCTCCGGCTCCCGGGCCTTATGTTTGACACCCCTGTCCTAGGCAGCTGATTCCACTGTTGCACAATTCTTACTGTAAAAAAGTTTTTCCTAAGATCCAGCCGGAACCTTCCTGCCCTTAATTTAAGACCATTCTTGTGAGTCCTATCCTCTGCTGCCGACAGGAAGAGCTCCCTGCCCTCCTCTAAGTGACAGCCCTTCAGATACTTCAAGAGAGCAACCATTTCCCCCCTCAACCTCCTCTTCTCCAGACTAAACATTCCCAAGTCCCTCAGCCTTTCCTCGTAGGGCTTGGCCTCCAGGCCCCCGATCATCCTCGTTGCTCTCCTCTGCACCACCCGCTCCATTCTGTCCACATCCTTTTTGAAGCGAGGCCACCAGAACTGAGCACAATACTCCAGGTGCAGCCTGACCAAAGCAGTGTACAGCGGACTAGCACATCTTGCGATCTGGATGTTGTGCCTCCGTTCATACGCCCCGAGATCGCATTAGCCTGGTATTCCTCATGCCACTACTTGAATACAAAGCCTCTCACAAAGATAGCCACTTCTCAGTTTATGCACCAGTGACATTCAGCCCAGCTGGAGGGAATTTATCTCAATAAATCATCAACTCAGTCGTTAAACTTGAGAGTGTGCCATCTCTAAATCGCCCCAAACATGGAGAGACCTGATGTTTATATGGATACCCAGCCATTCTCCAAAACGTTAAAAAAAGGTTCCCAAATATTTGACAGATGCCAGTTGCTCTGTCTCATCCAATCATATCAGTGCTAATCTGGCAGTAATGGGATGTCGAAGATTTGCTTGGTCGTAACATTCAGAGACTGGGGCTTGCCTGGAAGAGGAGACCAACGCCTGCTACTTCTTGGCTGACCAAATTGGCCAGCCCTTGCAGCATCCCAAGCTTGGCCGGGAGGAGAGTATTGCTGGCATACAAGGAGGGCTTGGCACGTGAGGGTGCTCGGCTCGGTCCAACTGACAGCTGCCTCTTTGCATTTATTCATCGGCCAATTGACAGGCATTTGCAACAGCGGAAGAGCATTGCAATGTTGAACTTGGAATCCTCCCACACGGTGGCAGCAGGGAAGTCAGTTGTGCTCGCCTTCCCTATTACCAACAGAGGTCACATTCCTGTTACCGAGGGCTAGTACTTGTGTTATAAGCAAAAGGACAATGGGCAGGCTTTCCCTAGTGGAAACTGGTGTGTGCGTATGTGGGTGGGTGGGTGTTCTGAGCCCCTGAAATCTTCCTGCAAAGGAAGGGAAGCCATCCTGCAGAAGCCCCTACCTCTGGCTCAGACACTGAGGCTTGCTTTTCATCTATGGCAAAATGAACAGCTGCCTGTACACATTCTTTCTCCATTCTGGCTTCTGCTTGTGGAATGACCTGGCCCAAGGAACTCAAAAAACAACAACACCTGCTTGCCTGGCCTTCTGCAAGCTATGCAAAACTGAACTATTCTAGAGGGCTTTTCTGTGCAGGTAACAGGGCTGCACTGTATGGGCTCTTTTTGTAGCAGGTTCTCCTTTGCATATTAAGTGACACACCCCTAATGTAGCCAATCCTCCAAGAGCTTATAGAGCTCTTCTTACAGGGGCTACTGTAAGCTCTTGGACGATACTTCGAAAAATGAATTGAGGCTGGTGGTCTACACTGTTGTGCTTAGCTTATTGGACGTAGGAGCCTGTTATGTAATTTCTGCACCATTTAATGTATATCATGTGAATACATTCAGTAACCACCTTCTATAAACTACTTCGTTAGGGCTGTATAGCAGCAATTTCTGGCATTTTCAGTTCGCCAAACTGAATTCCAAACATATCGCTGGATAGACAGGAGACACGGGGAAAGTTTGAGGGAGGAAAACCTTTCAGGCGTCTTCTTGCAGACAGGACGTTGGTCTTGGATAATGGCAGCCTTTTCAAATGACACTCTTGTTCCTTTCTGGTCAAATCCCTCGGACTCATATAATCCTCAGGGTGAGGCGAGTCCGGCTGTTCTCCGCCAGCAGACTACAATGACACAGTTGGAATCCTCATTTGCCATTCCGAGCACACACGGACAGTCGTCGTTCAAGATAACTGCCTCAAATTATTTTAAATCAAGAGACTTCTCCGAGTCCTTCACCTCCTCCTCCACCTCATCCCCCCAGCAATACCGTGAATTTGTTTTCGTGCGATGGTCAGACCTGACTGCGTGATCTCAGCTGTGGGGGGCTGGCTCTCGCTTGCCTCCAGATATTCTTTTCGGCATACCAGCCACAAGCTCAGGCTGTGCGAGTCATCCACCTCCATCCTCTCACACGGCAACTTCTTCTCTGCCCTCATCATTAGTCGCCGCTTCCCTCCTCTTTGGCATTTCCCTCTGGCTCCTGATAATGAGGCAGCCACGCCGCACAAACCCAGCGCATCTGGAGTCCTGTGCTGTCTGTCAACCACAGACCCAACCACAGTCTCACCGTCCAGCCTTGACAACAGGTGGTTAGCAGAGAGATCAAGGCCTCTGGAACTATGCCATTTCCTGCTCTGTAGATGCCACAGAATAAACAGTCGCAAGAGGCAGAGGTTACAGCGACTGAAGTGCTTACCTCAGATGAGAGATCGTCTGAATCTTAAGCGCATTTCCTTGAAATTAATACTGGGAAATGAACCCCAATGGTTTAGTCTCAAAAATAAGCATGCAGAGGACTGCAGTACAAATGTGCTCCTTGCAGTATAACTGTGACATATTATTAAGGTGTAGAATAACATACCCCCAAAAAATCATGATTTGCGGTGTAAAACTAGATTTTATCTATTTTGTGCATTTTTATCTCGCCTTTAGTCCAAGGAAATCAGGGCAGCATACCTAAGTCTCCTGCCCTCTATTTTACCCTCACAACCACCCTGAGACGTAGGCTAGGCTGAGGCAAAATAAGAGGCCTGAGGTGATCAAGTAAATTCCATGATGAGCAAGGATCTGTGTTACACTAGGCTACAGCGGCGTTACCAGAGCTTGGCTCTCAAGAGACAATAGGGACTAGGATCCTGAAACCTCAAGCGGTGACCAATAGGAACCTTGATGGGAAGTTTAAACCCACCAATGGGACTTGTGGGTGGTCCACAGGGACTGTATATAGTTCGCCATCCGGCCGGCATTTTCTGCTCTGTTGTGTACCAGTAAACTATGTGCTGATAATCACACTGTTTCCTGATTCTTCAATGCGTCGAACCCACTACACAACAATCTGAATCCAGATCTTGCCAGTACTAGTTGACATACTAACCAATACACAGCACTGGTCCTTTCTAAGAAGGAGGGGGCAATTGCAAGGAAAGTGCTCCTAAACATTTTGATGTCCTGGTTCCCATAACAATGCAAAATGGTGGACGACTATGTTTTCCTTACCTAGGTTGATTCATATTGCTAAAAGTCACCATGACACTTTATTCTTGTTAAGTTTCATTCCAAGTGTCATTCGTTGCCCAGCCAGTTTGGTGTAGTGGTTAAGACTCTAATCTGGGAGAACCGGGTTTGATTCCCCTCTCTTCCACTTGCACCTGCTGGATGACCTTGGGCAAGCCATAATTCTGGCACAGCTGTTCTCGAAAAAGAGCAGTTCCTGTCAGAGCTCTCTCAGCCCCACCTACCTCACAGGGTGTCTGTTGTGGGGAGGGGGAGGGAAAGGAGTTTGTAAGCCACTCTGAGACTTCCTTGGGTAGTGAAGGGCGGGGTTTAAATCCAATTTCTTCTCCTCTCTATGTTGTGCATTGAGCCAAGTCATCCCTGAACTAGTACCTGAATCTGGCAGAGCTCATTTCCCCTGAACAATAGCTTACTAGGATCCTGGAGTAGACCAATAGAGAAACAGTGTTATGTAAATAGCCTTGGGGTGTGGTGATCACATGCTTAAAAACAGGGCAGCTGCCTTGGAGTTTGTCCTTGTAGTGTTCTTGAAATCACTTAATAAAGTAGAGCTGTTCACTGCAATGAACCCAGAACCCAGTATTTTACACACTGCTTCTCAGAGTGGAAGCAGGAGACAATTTTTTTTAAAGTTGGCGCCTTCGTACGCCATGATGTCACTTCTGGGCGAAACATTAGGTAGCTCAAGGGATTGCTGGAAGCTCTATGGTTATACCATAGAGTTTCCAGATATTTCTGGAGCTACCCGACATCACTTCCATGTACTCCCAGAAGTGATGTCATGGTGCACACTATACTGTACCTCTCATGTCCCTGCACCCCAAGCTCCTGCCAGTTGCCAGGCAGTCCTAGTGTTGGAACAGAATCCTCCAAATGAAAGTCAAATTTATCTTCAGTGGAAATTCAGCAGTAATGCTATTTTTTTATTCTTTAATGGGATTTATTTATCCCCAAGATTTTGTGGCAATGTAAACAAACAAACAACAAAAAACACAACTGCCCGAAGGCATACAGTCATTGCATCAAAGCCAGAAAATTAACTCTACGGTGGTAATTCATTTATTTTTGCATTGAGATGTTTCGTTCACTTTGCTGGGGTCAGAGTTGATGCATGCACAGGGTTACAGCATAAATGATCAAATTTTATGTAGAGAAATTGGTGGGAGAAAAAATTCTGTGTAGGGCACTTTTTTTTTTTTTAAAGCACAGAGTAGAAATCCTGTCTGCCAAACTCATTTAAGATGTGCAACAACAGAAAGCAAGCCAGTTAGCTGTTCTCCCTGGGAAACCGACGACTCAGAAGCAGTCAAAACACTTATCTTCGGTAAACTGGTACTAGGTTTTTTTAGATTAAAAATAATTTGAAAACACTCATTTGTGAATGCTTTTACATGAGAGCTGAACTGTGGGAGGCCAAACAGAAAATTGTGCAGTGTGCAATATAATGGACTTCCATTGTTGTGTTGACACAAAAGATGATGAAAACTATGTTTTTAACATTATCTTGCAAGGCAATCAGAGCAGGAAAGCATGCATTACTCAAGTGAGTGCCACGGCTCCCGGAAGACATGTAAACCAAGCTGTGACAGAGAGATTTAGTTACCTAGCTGAGGATCACATTAAAGGTAAAGGTAAAGGTTCCCTTGCTCGAAAGCCAGTCGAATCCGACTCTAGGGTTGCGGTGCTCATCTCCGTTTCAAAGCCGAAGAGCCAGCACTGTCTGACGACGTTTCCGTGGTCATGTGGCCAGCATGACTAAACACTAAGGTGCACGGAACGCTGTTACCTTCCCACCAAAGTGGTACCTATTTATCTACTTGCAATTTCTTGCTTTCGAACTTCTAGGCTGGCAGGAGCTGGAACTAGAGATGGGAGCTCACTCCGTCATGCGGCACACCCGGGTCTCGAACTGCTGAACTACTGACCTTCCACAGCCTGCAGTTCAGCGTCTTAACCACTTGAGCCACCGCAGCTCCGAGGATCACATTAAGGGAATCCAAAATCACTTAAAGAACTCTGGGGCACGGAGGACATTTTGCAGTACTCGCTAGTGGAGAGATATATCACTTATGGGGAACCAACCTTCTATAGCCCTAGGACCCAGCCCAAATGTCTGGATGAATAGAAGCCAAGAAATATGCAAGGTGCCCTGACCTGGATAGCCTGGGTGAGCCCAATCTCGTCAGGTCTTGGAAGCTAAGCAGGGCCAACTGTGGTTAGTACTTGGATGGGAGACTTACTTGGAATACCACGAGGGAAGGACCGAGGCAGGCCTCATTCAGCCATCTCTCTGAATATCCTCCAGGCCCCCCCTTAGTAGGGGTCACTCATCAGAGGTCAATGTGACTTCTATGTGTGCACACACAGAAAATACCAAAAAATACAGAGGGAAAAAGGGGTGGGGGGAAGAAACATGCAAGCCATCTCATTTGGAAGGCACATAGAACTGAAATAATAAGGAAATCTGGTCTACATAATCGGGGAGATGGTGATAGCTTATAAGGTACCCAAGACCTGCTTGAGTCTGGTTAATCCTTGCCGGTGGGGAGTCCTGCGTACCCTCCCACAAGCCAGACTGAGAAGGGAGGGGGTTTCCTTCACTCTTGTTCACCACTCCCTTCCTGATCCTGCTTTTCCCAACCTGAGGACCGAGAGCCAGTGTGTCCTCCTCAGTCTTTGCCTTATGGAAGGACTTTGCCCATCCTGTTGCTGGCCCCTTTTGTGGCTCCGCCCCTCTGGAATCTCCATGAACAATTCCCACAGGAAGGAAGCTGCTGCCCCCCCCCCCACATGCCAGTTGTGATTCATCCCCTCTTTCCCACACCTCTGGCTCAAGACTGCCTCTCAGCTGATTGTCAGGCAGTGGGCTGTTAAAGGGCCAGCTGCCGCCAACAAGCTGACCAGCAGAGGTTGCCATAAAGGCTGTGTGTTGCTGAACTGGTGAGTGGATACTGAAGATGGCTCCTTGGATCCCCTCGGAGTTGGGGAGCCCTGGGGTCCGTGACACAACAAATATCTGTGATTTTCTTTTTTGGGGGAGGGGGGGACACGTGTCCAAGCAACCATTTCTGAACAACTACCGTGTATTTATGAGAAATGGTGATGTCTGATTAAGCTATTTACTCCGAACAGGAAACAATTTGATATTGAACAAGGAGATAGAACAAGGATAAGACAGTATCCCAAACAGTTGACACCATGATATTAATCCGGAAGAATTTAGATGAGGAATAACAATAAGCACTAAGAAGTCAGGATGTAGTGTCATGATGAACAAGGGTAAGTGCTGGCAAGCTGTGAAGTGTTCAGGTAGAGAATATGAGTAAGCACTAAGAACCTAGCAAGCCCTTTGAATACAATACACCTGCACACACACATACGAGTACGTGAATTAACTTTTGCATTCACATGCAATCTGAAAATCCCACCCCTGCTTTTGTGGCTAAATGTCCTAAACACAAGGTTACTTTTCTGTGAGGTTAAAAACAACAACAACACACTTTCAGAAACAATGTTTTGTACATCCCTAACAGAAATCAACCCTGACTGTTCCCTGGAAGGCCAGATAATGAAACTGAAGCTCAAATACTTTGGCCACCAAATGAGAAGGGAGCCCTCACTGGAGAAGACCCTGATGCTGGGAAAGATTGAAGGTCAAAGAAGACGGGGATGGCAAAGAATGAGATGGTTAGACAGTGTCATCGATGCAACGAACATGAGGTTGAGTGAACTTCAGAGGACGGCGGAAGACAGGAAGGCCTGGCGTGATCTTGTCCATGGGGTCACAAAGAGTCGGACTCGACTGTGCGACTGAACAGCAACAACAGACAGGGCCAACACAGAAGTTTCTTGCCTGTTTTTCTCAGTGCTATCGATGGCTGGGGGAATCCACAGACTATCCGTGAAACTCTCTGTTGGAAAACCATGCTGATATTGGGAAGTGCAGTTTCTTCATAAACTCCACAAGGGTAAAAGACCCAAATGGAGGGTTGCCAACCTCTAGGCGCGTCCTGAAGATCTCCCAGTATTACCCTGGATCTCCAGATGACGGAGCTCAGATCCCCTGGAGAACATGGCTGCTTTGGAGGACGGATCCTATGGCACCGTATCCTGCTGAGGTCCCTCCCCTTCCCAAACCCCACCCCCCAATCTCCTGCCCAAATGCCATTTCCTCTCCCTTTGGATCCATAGTGACCCAGGGTAGCTCCAGCGATTTGTCTTTGGCTGCTTCCAGTTCCCCTTCCCTTGTGCTGTCTTTACGTTTCCCCAGAAAGGCCAGGCATTTGATTGTTTATTTGGGCAGCTGATAAAGGAAGAACAGCACAGGCCTGAATGGCAGAAATGGGCAAACGTATTCAGCAAATACCGTGTTTCCCCGAAAATAAGGCACTGTCTTATATTTATTTTTTCTCAAGAAGACACACTAGGGCTTATACCACAAATGCATAGAAATCCTGCTAGGGCTTATTTTTGGGGTAGGTCTTATTTTCGGAAAAACAGGGTATATATCCCAGCTTTCCGTTATAAATAATACTCAAAGCCGGGGCTCTTTTTGTAGAAAAAGCCCAGCAGGAACTCATTAGCATAATAGGCCACACTCAACAGCAGAAACTCATTAGCCTATTAGGCCACACCCTGACAGCACAGCTCATTAGCACATTAGGCCGCACCCCCATGTTACCAGAAGTGTGGTCATCCAGCCACACCCACCTTTTGCTTCTTATTCTGTTTACCTTGTTTGTTGTCAAAACCCAGGGCCTTTTTTTGTAGCAGGAACTCCTTTGCATGTTAGGCCACACACCCCTAATGTAGCCAATCCTAATGAGTTTCTGCTGTTGGGTGTGGTCTATTATGCTAATGAGTTTTTGCTGGGCGTGGCCAACTTGGGAGCCAGCCGGAACTCCGTTCCTGTGCGTTCCTGCCCAAAAATAGCCCTGCTCAAAGCCTTTCTTAATCCCCATGATGGAGACCAGAAGGTGGGCATGGAGAGGGAGGATGCAGGCGGTGATTTGGGGGCTGGCTTTCTCATCCAGAAAGTGCCCTGCTTGCCTCACACCTCTGGGGTGGGAAGCAAAAGGTTTGGAATCTATTTTCTGTGAGACGAGAAGCTCGCTTTGCTGTTTGGAGGAGGCCGTCAGAGAGCCTGAGGCCAGTCATATGCTGCACTCCTTCCTCTCGCCCTCATAATAGTCGGTCTGCCTGCTTTGCAGGCTGGAAACAATTAATCTTCCACAGTCGAAGAGTAAGGGAAAAAGGGGGGAGAGAACACATGGGGTATGACCAGAAGGATCAGAATTTTTCTCATCCTCTAGAAGCACCTGGGGGCAGGGTTCTGACCGGGCATGAGTCTGTCCATCCACTTGTAAAGCATGCTTGGGGACAGGGTTCCCTCTAAACTGAGTTGGTGTGAGCCAGCTCACAGGTTTTTTTAGCCTCCGGTCCACACATTTTTGCCTTAGCTCAGGAAGGATGACTTCGGAACAAGCTAATTGATGCAGCAGCCAAATTGCTCGCTCGCAACTTTAATGCCATTAGCTCACAAAGTACAATTTTTGCTCACCAGACTCCACAGCTTAGAGGAGGCATTGCTTTGGGGGTAGGTGTACATTTTGAGACTCAGGCAAGCTAAAGCCCATGCATTTCCCATAGGTTTTCCCTTTGCTGGCCTATGGCAGGCAAACCACCAACCCCTCCTCCAGTTCTGATGATCTGAGGAGTGGGAGAAGGAATGGGGAGGCAAGAGCACTGATGGAAATGCTCTAGGAATTCCTCCAAAGATCATAGAGATTGTAGGGATTTCTACCACGTCACCCAGAAGCGATGTCACAGTCTCCGAACATCCGCCTGGAAGTGGCATCACATCCTCGGTGATGCTCCAAGAATTTCCCCCGTCTCTACGATTTGTACCAAAGAGACTGGAGGAATTCCTAGAGTGTCACAGAGAATGTGATGTCACATCCCCCAGAAATGCCACCCTCCCCAAGCACTACCCACCCACCAAATCTCTCAGCATTTCTGGTCCAGGGCTGGCAACCTTACCTACTCCAAGTAGGCAACCTTACCTACCCCAAAACATTTCATTATCTCCAAGCAATCCAGCTTTGTGTTTGATAGAAAGTAAAGTAAATTAGGCCCGGGGGTGGGGGGGATCGTGGAATGAATCCAGAACAGGGTTCATATGTGTGGAGACAGTTTAGCTACCCTTGTTATACTTTCTGAAGTCAGGCCCCACCTGCCCTGCCATATTATAATCCTGACAGACGGGAAGGTCAGAGAGGAGCCTCATCCTCATGTCTCTACATGCCGGCAGAGCAAGGGATACTTTTAAAAAAGGTAAAGTTTCCCTTGCTCGAAAGCTAGTCGAGTCCGACTCTAGGGTTGCGGTGCTCATCTCCGTTTCCAAGCCGAAGAGCCAGTGCTGTCCGAAGACGTTTCCGTGGCCATGTGGCCGGCATGACTAAACACCAAGGTGCGCGGAACGCTGTTACCTTCCCACCGAAGTGGTACCTATTTATCTACTTGCAATTTCTTGCTTTTGAACTGCTTTTAAAAGCCTCCAAAATATGGAAACTTTCTCCTCTCTGTCTACAACTAGGCAGGTGTGCTCCCTCTGGAATAGGAAATATATGCTATTTAAATAAGTCAACATGATATGCTTTTTTAAACAAGATTGGAATACAAAAATAGTTAGTTTCAAATAAACAGAAGTGGTTTTTAACGGAGCAAATGATGTTAACGACGTGCTCCGGAATGTCCTGTGTCGTTTCGACATCCCTTCTTCCGAACAATTCTTCTGAACAAGATTCTATACATAATTTCCAGTCATACTATTTGACTGTAACTCGCCTGAAATGAATTTTCTACTAGCAATTGTGCTTTGTTATTGACCTATGAAGAAAAAGATATGTGAGCATCAGGCTTCATTTCTACTCTTATAGATGAGACAAAAACCCAGAAATTATCTATAGAATCTTGTTCAGAAGAAGGAACGTCGAAACAACACAGGACATTCCAGAGCCCATCGTTAACATCATTTGCTTCGTTAAAAACCACTTCTGTTTATTTGAAACTGACTGCATTTTTGTATTCCAACCTTGTTAAAAAAGCATATCACTTTAACTTATTTAAACAGCATATATGTTCTGATTTTTGCAGTACTGTAATATTTAGTTTAGTGTACTTATCACAGTAACAATCCCCGTGTAGTGTAATATCCATATACTGTGTACCATACCCTGTTTGCTTAATTCCACCCTTTGGAATAGGGGCACAGCTTCAGAATTTCAGTCTCAGAATTTCATCCCAATTCAAAGTGGGAATGGGCTTCCCATTGGGATGATCAGAAAAGAAAACCAAACAGATTAACTGCCTAGGACTAGTGTTGTCGCAATATTTAAATCTGTGGGGAAAATGCACAAACAAAACAAATTGAATCCAAAGAATGCTGTCTTGCACATCTCCGCAGCTGATCGACCGATAAAAAGAGGCCGTGGTCCATCAAGGTGCCAGTATCGCCTCCTCTGACTGGCAGAAGTTCTCCAGTGTCCATTGGCCTTTCGTATCTCCTCTTCACGCAATCCTTTTTAGCTACAGATGATCAGGGACTGAGCCTGGGACCTTCTGCTTGAATTGCAGATTCTCCACAACAGGACCAGTCTAACAGAAACGGCTGCTTTCAAAGTGCCGGACCAGAAAACCAAAGTGATTGATTGTCATGGGCCAGGGAAATACAAAACCCATTGTAATGTATTCAATAGCTGCCACTGCAGTACATGAATCATCTAATTGAAGTACAATGTTAAGCTTCGTCCTGGGCTAGGATCCAAATCCATCCAATCGCATTGATAGCCCAGGAAGAACCAACCAATCACTTGTCAGCAAGCTCCCTGAGCGGGAACGTCCATGATTGGTCCTTATGCATACAACCTTATTGGTAAATGTACAGTAGGTAAATGTACATTATCCGGGAGAGTTTAAAAGCAGGACAGCTGCAATGTAAAAGCTGTTCTGGCTATCAGATGTTGATCCGTGTTGGAGTTGTGTTGAGTTGCTGAATAAAGCTGATCTTTTGCTGAATCACTCTGCAACTATTCTGTTAAGTGGGCGACTTAACACCCATCTTCTCCATTCAACAGCTTTCCCCCCCTTAATGATCAGCAGCAGTAGCAGGAGGAGGAGGAGACTGGATTTATACCCAGCCCTTCACTACCCAAAGGAGTCTCAGAGCGGCTTACAAACTCCTTTTCCTTCCCCTCCCCACAACAGACACCCTGTGAGGTAGGTCAGGCTGAGAGAGCTCTGAGAGAACAGCTCTGAAAGAACTTGTGACTGACTCAAGATCACATCAGCAGGTGCAGGTGGAGGAGTGGGGAAGCAAACCCGGTTCCCCCAGATTAGAGTCTGCACACCTAACCACTACACCAAACTGGCTCTCAGCTGAAAGGAATGGTCCCCAGTCAGCCTTATAGGAGGCTTTGGTTCACAGTAGCAACAAGAGCAAAGAATTTGGTAAAGGTAAAGGTTCCCTTGCTCGAAAACCAGTCGAATCCGACTCTAGGGTTGCGGTGCTCATCTCCGTTTCAAAGCTGAAGAGCCAGCGTTGTCTGAAGACGTTTCCGTGGTCATGTGGCTGGCATGACTAAACACCAAGGCGTACGGAACGCTGTTACCTTCCCACCGAAGTGGTACCTATTTATCTACTTGCAATTTCTTGCTTTCGAACTGCTAGGTTAGCAGGAGAAGAGTTTGGTATTCTATGCTATTTTCCCTCCTCCAAAGAAGACAGTTCAGCCTCTTTTTATCAGTCGATCTGTTGTAGAGATGGATTCAATTTGTTTTGTTCGTGCATTTTTTTCAAAGTTTTATACACACACACAAGTTGAGTGCCATATGGAAGGGGAGAACAGGACTTTCGAAAGCCAACAGGATCTGTACCCTGAAGAGCAGGAGACAGGAAAGGAAAGAGACTTGATGAGAACAGCAAGAGGTTATGACAATCCATTTCACCCCATTGTGAGAGTTTTACAAGCAGCATTTCTCTAGTGAGCAGGTGGAAATTTAAGATAATCCGCCACTGTCACAGGGCCCCATGGACTTGTAACTGGCAATGCGGCCACCTGCCTCCCCTTAGGGTGAATGAACAGTTACCGGTTATCAGGGAAATAAGTTGATGCAGGGAGATGAATGGATAATTACACTAGGAGATAATCAAACGTTGGGTACATCTACTTGGGGGGGGGATTTCAGCGTACATCTACAGCAAACTGCCTCTCAAAGCTTATGAACTTTTTATCATTTCCAGACGTTTTAGGAGCAATCAGAAAACTAATTCGCGGCGGCATCAGGGTGCCAAATTTCCAGTTTGGTGCGCATCACCTTTGAATCTAATTTTATATCTAATGGTTTCACTGCACTGAATCAGGTTCTTTTGCTGAGGCTGAACAAAAAGAAAAAAATTACTGGCTCCCAGGCAGAGAATTTGTTTGCCAAGTTTTAACCTGGAGGGAATGGCTGCTGCCAAGCTATTAGCTCCTAAAGCTCAGCGTTTGTAATGGAATGCTGACATTCCTAACTCTCTTGGCACTTCAAGATAGAGTGGCACCAAAATACACATTGAACAATGGTGTAGCGATTTCCACAACACAAGGGGTCATTTCCAGATAGATATGGGAAACTGGATTACTGTCAGCACACTAAAGGTAAATTTACAAAATTAAGCCTGTAAATAATCCATAATATACTAGGGAGTTAGTCAACACCCTAAAAGGCAAAAGAGCATCAAACATCTTGCAAAGTCTCTCTCTCTCTCTCTCTGAAGTATTTGGTAAATAGCCTCAACAAAATTGTTTATGGACTATTTCTAAATATTACCATTAGTTCTTTCTTTCTTTCTTTCTTTCTTTCTTTCTTTCTTTCTTTCTTTCTTTCTTTCTCTTTCTTTCTTTCTTTCTTTCTTTCTTTCTGTCCATCTATCTATCTATCCATCTATCTATCCATCTATCTACCCATCTATCTAGCTATACATATCTTCATTATCATACCACCATCATTATCTGTCTGTCTCTCTCTCTCTCTCTCTGCTCATACGGCTATTACCATAAGCAGAAATTAGAACCCCAAAAAAATATTTTAAAAGACCTTACTCAGAATTATTTCTATTATACTTGATTATTGCACCTATGAATTTTGCTACTGAGAGGGTGACACTATCATTTGTATCTGATAGTAGCCATGACACCTGGGCTCACACATTTAGCGATTTCGTATCCATAAGTAAAGGGATGACTAAATTAGCCCTCAACTTGTTGAATACAGGGCACACCATAATCATATTTTTAATGGTTTCAATGTTGTCATATGAACATCTGCATGTTCTGTTAGAGTACGATACTCTATTATATCTGCCCTCCAAAACCGCAGAGGGAAGAATTGTCAGTTTGGGACTGTCAATTGATAAAAATATTTCAGCAGTTGCATCGGGGGGGGGGGGGGGGGGAAG
>NW_015173132.1:1220530-1221160 GCF_001447785.1 Gekko japonicus
ACGCTAAATATAGAAAAATTTTACAGGGTTGCTCGGGGGGGGGGGGGGGGAGGAATTCCCAAATGGAGTGTCAAACATATCCTATGTGCCCTAATATATGTACTTGTAGCATCCAACTTCCTTACACATTTTTTAATTTGTCTTATAATGTCTTCAGGAGACAGGGTCTGAGGTCATTTATATAATCAATTGAACAGCAGGGGCGCAAGTAAACATCCCTGCTTGACTCCTTTATCTAGTACGAAAGGCTCCGATAGTTGTCCTAACTCCCCGCATCTAACCCGGGTGGAGAGATGGTTGTAGAGCTGTTGAATTAAGTGAAGGGGATGTGGTTCAATGTCATATTTCTTCAGCTTTTCCCACAGCCAGGGTCTAGAGATTGTGTCAAATGCTGATTTTAGGTCCATGAAGGCAGTTGCCAACATGCCTTCTCCAGAACACCACTGCCACAGGAGGTGGTGGCAGCTACAAGCATGGATGGCTTCAAGAGGGAATTAGATAAACATATGGAGCAGAGGTCTATCAGTGGCTATTAGCCACAAGTTTTAGATAGGAACTCTCAGTCTGGGGCAAGTGATGCTCTGTATTCTTGGTGCTTGGGGGGGGCGATAGTGGGAGGGGTTCTAGTGT
>NW_015173132.1:1221407-1242275 GCF_001447785.1 Gekko japonicus
CTGATGGGCCCCCTGGAATCCCTTTGCTTTTTCAGCCTATACCTTCCAAAGGGAATGGGGTGGTGGCAGCGGCAGGGAGCCTCAAGGGGGTTCCCTACCAGCTTACTTAGCAAAGCAATGCACTCATCATGGGCAGGGTCATCAGAACCGTGCTTCCATCCTTGACCATACATTAGGACTCTAATGTGTCTTGGAAACCTCTTATATGTGGCCACACAGAAAACACCACCCTTTGGAAAGTGAAACGGAACAGTGTATTTTCCCCAAATCAAAGAACTGACCCTGGCTTTCCTGCAGAAGGTGCATCAGGAGAGCATAGGTTTTGTCTCTGTGGGGAATGTTCATTCAGAAGCAACTGCCTCCATCATAGTGTGGTATGAATGGGAATATAAAGAATTTTATATATAGCGTTTTCTTCTTCTTGATTGTTCATATTCATATTTCTCTGTTTTTTATAGATTTATTCTTTAAGTAATATTTTATTAGGATGCTAGAAAGGCCTGTTATATAGAAGGCTTTCCTCTTGTAGGTCTGATATTGTTAGCAGACAGCATAATAGGTACAAAGTTCATGATTCTGTAGTTCTGAGGGCAAACCTTTCAATGTCTGGGTCAGATAAGATTTTAGTCTCGTATCAGTAATGAATACTTTCGTTTGGGATATGAAGAATCCTTGCCCATTATCATTTAGGTTAGGTTAAGTAAACACTTAGTTTGACGTAGATATATGTTTCTTTACATCTGGCCAATCAGAGGATAATTACTCAAATTACCACTGTCTTTTGTAACCAATTATGCTGTTTGAATATTGTTTTCTTGGTGATGTCAGTCCAAGTATAAAATATCATGTATTTCCTGAATATGTTCAGAATATGTTCAAGAAGAAGATGAAGAAGAAAAAGAAGAAAGTTGTCAATTTTTGATTAACTGTCTAATTGTTTTCCTGTTAATTGAAGCATATTTCCTGAATACGCTGAGAAGAAAGTAGTCAATTTTGGATGGACTATTTGGTCCAATGGTTTTTCTGTTAATTGAAATAAAACATAGATCTTCCTTCTCATTTGACTTCATTTTTGACATGGAATCTAATATGTACAACAATATGAGTGCACTTGGCCCGGAACTTCCCAACTGTTTGTGCGACATCCCACACGGTGTGTTTGGCTTCATCTGTTATGGCAGCCACTACGTTGCTCAACGTTCCAAAAGCGCCACGGGGGTCTACAAAGTTGGAAGCCTCTGCAATAGGGTCACTCCTGTCTCCTTTGTACTCAACTTGTGTCACAAGTAAAATTGAGCTTGTCTGGGGATGTACTTGCTAAATGTTGTAGATGAGTTGTGTAAAGCAACCGAATACCCTTTGCTTGAAGCTGTCAGCTGCCTTAGAAATCAGACTGACAATTCTGGTCTGTTTTCTCTCATGAGGATCAGATGTAGGAGACGGTTGTTAGGGTTATCATCCCCAGGTTGGGAAACTCCTGGAGATTTGAAGGGGCGGGGCATGGAGCCCGGGGAGGACAGAGATCTCAGCGCGGTATGATGCCGCAAGGCCCACACTCCAAAGCATCCATTTTCCCCACGGGGACTGATCTCTGCAGTCTGAAGATGGAGTGTAATTCTGGGGGGATCCCAGATCCTGTCCAGAGGCTGGCATTCCTAATCAGATGGCAACAGAGACTACATTATACATGGGGGGGCGTCTTATAGCAGATCCCCATTGACATGCACAGTTTGGCCCTCGGTACAATATTTTTATATCTAAGTAGAAGCTGCGGTGGCTCAAGTGGTTAAGACGCTGAACTGCAGGCTGTGGAAGGTCAGTAGTTCAGCAGTCCGAGACCCGAGTGTGCCGCATGATGGAGTGAGCTCCCGTCTCTAGTTCCAGCTCCTGCCAACCTAGCAGTTCGAAAGCACGAAATTGCAAGTAGATAAATAGGTACCGCTTCGGTGGGAAGGTAACAGCGTTCCGTGCGCCTGGGTGTTTAGTCATGCCGGCCACATGACCACGGAAACGTCTTCGGTCAGCGCTGGCTCTTCGGCTTTGAAACGGAGATGAGCACCGCAACCCTAGAGTCGGACTCGACTGGCTTTCGAGCAAGGGAGACCTTTACCTTTACCTTACAATATTTTAAGAATCCATGTTGTTAAAAAAAATATTCACATCTCCAGAGAGGTGGCACACACAGCTTCTAAGTTCCTCAGACAGACCAACGCAACAAAAGTAATTATAGAAACAGTCCGTTAATATGTAGTCGCACTGGGTAAGGGGCGAGGATTGCCAACCTAGAGGTGGGGCGGTCCTGGAGATCACCCAGAATTACAACTGACCTCCAGACTACAGCAGCCGGTTCCCCTGAAGAAAACGGCAGCTTTGGGAAGTGGATTCTATGGC
The DNA here is from genome assembly GCF_001447785.1 of Gekko japonicus. NCBI lineage: Eukaryota > Metazoa > Chordata > Lepidosauria > Squamata > Gekkonidae > Gekko > Gekko japonicus. The sequence continues at coordinate 1,223,799 of NW_015173132.1, forward strand.
ATTACACCCCACTGTGGCACCTCTTCTCCTTGATACCCCTCCCCAAGCTCCGCCCCCAAATCGCAAGGAATTTCCCAGCCAAGAGTTGGCAACCCTAGTAGTGGCTTTGGATAAACGTATATGGTTGGATATCGCACAATTGTTGCATATAGGCAGGGCTTTTTTGGTAGAAAAAGCCCAGCAGGAACTCATTAGCATAATTGGCCACACCAAACAGCAGAAACTCATTAGCATATTAGGCCACACCCCTGACAGCACAGCTCATTAGCATATGAGGCCACACTCCTGTGTTACCAGAAGTGTGGTCATCCAGCCACACCCACTTTTGCTTCTTATTCTGTTTACCTTGTTTGTTGTCAAAAGCCAGGGCCTTTTTTTGTAGATAGCCCTGAATCCGGGGGTGTCAAACATGCGGCCCAGAGGACGGATGAGGCCGCCAGAGGGCTTCTATCAGGCCCGCAGTGGAACTGGCTGACTTCCGCTTCTTCTTCCAGTTCTGCTGCTCCTGCGTCATCATAGGTTTGCAGCTTACAGATACGCACCTGAACAGCATACTCAGGATTGCAACAGCACAGACATTTTGACACAATAATTCAGAGCAAGAGGTGTCAGTTATCAGACACTGTTATATAAACAAAATATTGCAAGAGTGCTAATGTCTTAAGCATGTTTGTATTTTAAGTTAAAAAAAACCTTTGTGTCTGTGTCCTTTATAAAGTTAATATCTCCGCTACCTGGCATTACATTTTACGACACACATGGCCCGGCCCAGCAAGATATCATTTATGTCAGAACCGGTCCTCATAAGGAATGAGTTTGACACCCCGGATGTAATCAGTTCATGAGATTTGCGGTCTGTATATGTGGTAATCACCTGCTATTTACAAGGCTTTTTAAAAAGGATTGGATAAATACGGGGAAGTGAGGTCTGCTAATGGCACTGTTCCTCTGAACTCCAGATAATGGAGACAAACAAGAAGAATTCGGTTCCCGGGCTGCCGGCCCTTGCAGCCGTACTGCCTGGGAGCCGCCTTTGCCTTCCTGTAGGAGGAGAGGCAACAGGACGTGGCAATTGCCACATCCGGGGCTGGACAGGGGGCGGGGGCGGAGCTTTCCTGAGCCGGCCCCTGCTTCCCTCCATTCCGCGCCCACTCGCTCAGCCCACCCTTCCACCCTATTAGCAGTATGGGCTTTGGCTTGTCGCCCTTTTGGGGGCCAGGTAGGAATTTTTCACCCCTTCCCATATTGACTCGGGGAGGGGGTGTTTTCACCTACCTTGTACTGCGGTTGTGGTTTGGGGAAATTGGCTTGGGTGTGGCCAGGTATAAATAGGTCAATCACTTTAAGAAGAAGAAGAAGAGGAGGAGATTGGATTTATACCCCACCCTTCACTCTCCAAAGGTGTCTCAGAGCGGCTTACAAACTCCTTTCCCTTCCCCTCCCCACAACAGACACCCTGTGAGGTGGGTGGGGCTGAGAGACCTCTTGACAGAAACTGCTCTTTTTCAAGAACAGCTCTGACAGAACTATGGCTTGCCCAAGGTCGTCCAGCCAGGTGCAAGTGGAGGAGTGGGGAATCAAACCCGGTTCTCCCAGATTAGAGTCCGCGCACTTAACCACTACACCATACTGGCTCTCTTTAGTTGACTGGATGTCATTCAAACAGATTGCGGCATGGTGACCATTGGCTTATAACCCCCTTTGGGGCTTAGGGGTCTTGCCAGTACAGTCTTTGGGCCCTGCAGCCTGGGGCGGGGAAAGGAGACTGCCTAGGTGATTGCCCGGTATCATCCTCCCTTTGAGCCTTGAGGCTCGGGGTTTTTGGATGTCCCGGGCAATTATCCGCTTGCCGTGCTGACTGGATGCAAGCCATAACCATTTGGCTACCATCCGGGGCTGGGTGGCTCGCCCTAGTCCAAATGGTGGGGGAGGGGTCTGCGACACCTGGCCTTGCCATGCCGCAACCTGTCCTGCCCTTGCCATTCCTTGCTTGTTACTAAAGTTAATAAAGTGGCCCGTTCAGTGCCCCAAATGGTTGTCTGTCCCTTCTTCCGGATTGGGGGGCAAATGGCTATTTGTATCATGGCCTGCTTATGAACTGCCAAATGCATCAACTGGCTGATGGTAGAAACACAACGGGGAACTAGACGGACCTCGGTCTGATCCAGTATGTCATCTTCTATATTCCTAATACCAAACAGACTTGACCATCATTTCCTCCCTACATAAGCTTCTGAAAAGTCAAATGGCTATGGACCAAGATGAGGTAGGTATCACTGGGGGGAGGGAAGCAAGGGAGATTTTCTAAGTAGGCAGCAAAGTCAGAAATAATAAAAACAAATACATAGAAATGATAAAAAGTATATATTCTGTGCCCAACCACCCGCAGAGCCCAGGGAATAACCATACGTGACAAGAGATCAATGGCTGTTCGTATTTCAGGAGACGACTAACTCCATCAGGTAGTACCGATAGCAAAATGAATATAAGGCTTAGAAAATCTGGTCAGGAAGATAGCTGGTTTCGGCTGGCATAACTCAACGCTAGTAAAAATGTGTGTGATAAATTCACACGCCTTCACATTGCTGCATGGCTCGCAGATCTGGCAGCGGCCTTATCACTGGGGAGAGAGGCTTAAACAATTAAACTCCGGGTCTCTTTTGCCACAGAACAGCACCGACCACCGGGTACAGGCGAACAAAGGTCCCCTGCTGTGAACTGCAGCTGCTTGTCACCACCAGCTGGAATGAGAAATCAAGAAAGTAAGGGGGAAACGAGGCAAGTTAATAACAAGGCATGAATGCCCGTGTTCTGATTGTCCACTGGGTTCAGATTTCGCTGCAACCGTGAACCCGCCAAGCCAGTTCTATGCTATCTATTGTCAGATCCCCCACAGCATCAACGAAGTACACACTTGTAGAAAGGTTTTACTTTATTTGAAGCTATAGGTGCAAAGACAGGATCACTGTTCAGAATGAGGGGGGGAGCAAAGAGTATGCCATGTTATAGTACATTCAAACCACTGAAATTGCGGAAGTATCCCCCGCGCGCCATCGGGCCTGGGAGCAAACGCTTCTAGGCAGCACACGTTATCTCTTTCTCACGGTGTTTCGTGAGATCCTCCAAGCAACTAACAAGCAGCAGCAACCACCTGTGGCCTTGAGAGATATAGACGTTTTGGCAGCTAAGCAATTAAGCGCATCAACAGGTCCACATATGAAACTGAAAGCAATCAAGCACATACAGAAAGACGAAAACAAAACACTGGCAGCTTGCTGACATCTACCAGCCCCTGCCCTTAGAACATGATAACAAAGCGGCCATTATGATGTGGCACTTCACAACATGCAAACACCAAGAAGACTAAAAATGCACTTTCGTGCAAGGGGAAAATTTAGGGTTGCCAACCTCCAGGTGGAGCCTGGAGGTCTCCCAGAACCACAGAACTCCCCTGGGAAAAATGGCTGCTTTAGAGTATGCGCTCTACGGCATTATACCCCACTGAGGTCCCTCCAATGGGTTGCCAGCCCCCAGTTGGGAGCGGGGGATCCCCTGATTTTGTGGGCTCCTCCACCTCCAACAGGCACCACCCGGTGCAACGTCTCCAACGTGATGACGACACGCAAAAGTTACATCATCACGCTGGGGATGATGTGCAGGGATGTTCTGGTATTTTGGGCAAAACTCTACAGTAACCATAGAGTTTTGCCGAAAATACCGGAGTGTCGCTGCACAACGTCCCCGGCGGGATGACATCATTTCCACATGACATCATCACATTAGGGACATCGTGCATGGTGACGTCACCCTGCCCTCACTCCCGAAAACCTCCCTCCCATCCCCCGCCGGCGAGAGAATAGGACCTGGCAACCCTACCCCACTCACAAAACCCTGCCTTCTGTAGACTCCTCGCCCAAATCTTGAGGAATCTCCAAACCCGGAGTTGGTAACCCCAGAGAAAAACATCTTAACGTAAATAAATGCTAACACCATTTGCCTCTGGGATATTTTTGCTGCCCAAAGAAAGCATCTTTCAGTGGTGAAGCAAATGTTCTCTAAGGTTTTCGGGAGGGATTATTAAGCACTCTTCTAAGTATTTAAAGTTGCTTCCTTAGATCAGTGTTTTGAGGGAGAGGGGAATCATGGAATATTTTTACCCTGATTTTTTTGGGGGGCTTTGGGAGGTAACAAAGCACCCCGATAGTAAAATTAACAGGTTTCTAGAGCTAAGAACATAAGATCCATGTTGGATCAGGCCAATGGCCCATCCAGTCTAACACTTTGTGTCATACAATGGCCAAACCCCAGGTGCCCACACTGCTGCCCCCCCCAAGAACCAAGAATACAGAACATCACTGCCCCAGACACATTGCGCTTTCACACATGCTAATAGCCACTGATGGACCTTTGCTCCATATGTTTATACAAGTCCCTCTTGAAGCTGCCTATACTTGCAGCTTCCACTTCCTCTGGCAGTGAATTCCATGTAACATCATTTCCACATGACATCATCACATTAGGGACATCGTGCATGGTGACGTCACCCTGCCCTCACTCCCGAAAAGCTCCATCCCATCCCCCGCCGGCGAGAGAATAGGACCTGGCAACCCTACCCCACTCACAAAACCCTGCCTTCTGTAGACTCCTCGCCCAAATCTTGAGGAATCTCCAAACCCGGAGTTGGTAACCCCAGAGAAAAACATCTTAACGTAAATAAATGCTAACACCGTTTGCCTCTGGGATATTTTTGCTGCCCAAAGAAAGCATCTTTCAGTGGTGAAGCAAATGTTCTCTAAGGTTTTCGGGAGGGATTATTAAGCACTCTTCTAAGTATTTAAAGTTGCTTCCTTAGATCAGTGTTTTGAGGGAGAGGGGAATCATGGAATATTTTTACCCTGATTTTTTTGGGGGGCTTTGGGAGGTAACAAAGCACCCCGATAGTAAAATTAACAGGTTTCTAGAGCTAAGAACATAAGATCCATGTTGGATCAGGCCAATGGCCCATCCAGTCTAACACTTTGTGTCATACAATGGCCAAACCCCAGGTGCCCATCAGGAGAACCTATAGCGGGGCCAGAACTTCAGTAGCCCTTCCACTGCCGCCCCCCCCCCAACAACCAAGAATACAGAACATCACTGCCCCAGACACATTGTGCTTTCACACCTGCTAATAGCCACTGGTGGACCTTTGCTCCATATGTTTGTACAAGTCCCGCTTGAAGCTGCCTATACTTGCAGCTGCCACTTCCTCTGGCAGTGAATTCCATGTGTTAATTACTCTTTGGATGAAGAAGTCATCTTATATGACACTTTTTTGGTTTGGTTTTGCTTACAGAGATAATACTGTAAATACTAACTGACTGTACTTTGGGGACACTGGCTGGGATCTACCAGAGTTGGTTGGGTTTTTTCCCCATGGAGGGAAGGATTCCTGTCCTCAGGATATGGCCAGTTTGGTGTAGTGGTTAAGTGCGCGGACTCTAATCAGGGAGAACCGGGTTTGATTCCCCACTCCTCCACTTGCACCTGGCTGGATGACCTTGGGCAAGCCGTAGCTCTGCCACAGCTGTTCTTGAAAAAGAGCAGTTTCTGTCAAGAGCTCTCTCAGCCCCCCACCTACCTCACAGGGTGTCTGTTGTGGGGAGGGGACAGCCTGAAATACCACTGGAGATTCTGTTCCAGAGGGACTGAGGATCCAGAGGAACAGATTTGGGGGAACATTTCAGGATGGTACAGGAGAAGGGAGGGAAGAAAGAAAGTCAGACTCCGTGGATAGAAATCGTTCCGCCCACAGAAGAACTCCAGTGGATCCAAGCCGCTGCTTCCTAAAGCAAAAGTGACAATGTCCTTGCAGGGGGTAATTCTACAGCATCCTGCCCACCCATCCTCACTTCAAGCAACCTGGCTAAGAAATTCACCCCAGTGATGTTAGCAGAGGGTTTAAAAATGCTAAATAAGCTCCAAGTACTAGAACAAAGTTAGAGTCCAGTGGCACCTTTAAGACCAACAAAGGTTTGTTCAAGGTGTGTGCCTCCGTGTGCGTGCACACTTCGTCAGACTATGAAATGGAATTACAGATCATAGTTGTATATATAGAGGGTGGCTGGTTAAATTAGCATGCAAAATAGTGAAGATGGGTTTTTTTAGCAAATAAAATGAATGACAAGCTTGGTTTCTGGTTATCATTTGTTTAGGTTCAACTGGAGGGGGGGACAAATAAATACGTCAGAACTGGAGATTGATGTACCCTAAATTGTGAGAATGTAGTCATTAGATCCCATCCATCTCCTCTCTAGCATGGAGGCAAACTTTAAAGTATCTTGGCTGTGTAGAGTATTTTTCTTGTCCCCAGAACAGAGAATTACACTTAAATCTACCATTCCAAATTACATTACATATTCAATTATATTCTTAATCATTAAGAGTAGTAAACTGACATTTTTTAAAGTAACATTTTGCTTCACTAAAACATGGAGTTAACTGACAGAGATCAACAAAATATTGCATTGCATTACAATCACTATTATACTATTTTTTTAAAAAACATTAAAATATAGGGGATGTATAGCCCTTCTTGGTGAGAATACAGATGTGTGGATTGAATGAGTTAGCATATGTAAGCTCGAAGCACTGTTACTCTAAACATTTCACCTTCTCGCGTTCTCTCTTGTTTAGCACACAGAGAGACACAAAGCTTTCATTAGAAACATTAAACGTATTTATAGCGCACGCTGTTTGCATATTGGCTCCTGAGATGGCTTTTTATTCAGCGCTATGGAAAACAGGTCTGAACAAACCTGGAGCTTTAGCAAAACTGGCTTTTATCCTCGTGTGCTGCTACTGACAGTTAGCAATGCAGAACATGCATGGAGGCGACGTGAAATCTCACAAATATAGTTCCATTGGAAAACAACAACCGGTATAGTTAAGATAAAACAAAACCGCTCCCTTAGAGTACAACTCCGCTGCCTGGTTTTGCAAGTGCTCATGTTCTAGAAGATCGACGCGCACCTAATCCTCTCCCATTTAAAAGAATGATTTTTTTCCTGAAAAAGCAGATTATAATTTTAATAAGTAACGATTCTGCATAACAAGACTTGGATTTAACATAACTGCATGGAGAATGACACTTTTCGGAGGAGTGAAAACAAAACAGCCCGACATGCCGCTGTTCATATAAAGTAGGGCGCAAAGATCTAGCTAACTAAAGGGTGATTAACATAAAAAGCAACATTACCACTGAACTGCACTAAATGCAGTTCTGTTTGTCATTTAAAACAGATTCCCAGGACCATTAAAGAGCCTTTCATTCTTGTTGGAATCTTGTACCAGTAAAAAGTTGATGTTCTTACTGAAAGTACCCACGCAGCTGTTTTTAGAAGGTCTGTAAAAATCAGAATTCAACATTCAAAAAACCACACACAGGCACTTCAGTTTTTAATTTTTAAAAACACCTGGCCTTAAATTTAACGAGGGGCCAGATTTGTTAGAGGAAACAGTCCCCACCTGAATCTGTTTGCCCCAAAATGGGCAAGTTTGGAAAGGTGGTGTGTGCATGTTGTATGTTCTCAAGGGCATCAGCGGACACAAAATTCAACTCCTGGATCCCAGCTTTCATCTCTTCTATTGCAAGTTTCTCGCTCTTATGGTTGCCAAAATGTACTTGGAAATCTGCTGACAATGGCTGGTAGAAAACCTTGAAAACCGAGATGCACTGCTCTGGTGTGTGCCAAGGAGGATCAGTGGAGCAGGGTATTCATAAAGGGTAGCAGAAGCAAGCAGGCAGGAGGAGGAGGAGGAGAGGAAGGGTTGGATTGATACCCCACCTTTCACTCGCAGTCTCAGAGTGGCTGACAATCTCCTTCCCTTCCTCTCCCTACTACAGACATCCTGTGTGGTAGGTGGGGCTGAGACAGCTCTTGAGAGAACAGCTCTGAAAGAACTGTGACTGACCCAAGGTCATCCAGCTGGCTGCAGGTGGAGGAGTGGGGAATCAAACCCGGTTCTTCAGATTAGAGCCCACCGCTCTTAACCACTAACCACTACACTAAACTGGCCAAAGGGTACATCATGGTAGAACAATAAAACTTAAATTAGGCCATGATTTTGTGCGTGTGAGTGTGTGTTGGTAAAAATGATATCCAAAGCACATGTAAATACCTTCTTGTGTTAAGATTATTTCACTGGCTATTAGGATAGGCAATACAGTTGCTATTTGTGTGGGGCAGGGTTACCAGGTACTCCTGGAAACCAGTGGGGGATGGGGGGATTTACCAGGAGAAAGAGAAAGGCACAGACCACATTGTCGGCATCACACAGGAAACTATGTAATCTCACCAATAACTTCCAGGCAACACTGTGGTATTTGGGGAAAAACTCTATGGTAAAAACCAGCTTCTACCATAGAGTTTTGCCCAAATACCAGAGTGTCACTAGGGAAGTCGCTGATGTGATGATGACATTGTATAGAAATATTGCTTTCTGCTTTCTATATTCACATGCCTTCTCCTGTGAGTACATTCTGATGACATGCTGTGTCTTATTTCCTGTTGCAAAGCCAAATGGTGAGGCCAGATGGCTGGAGCAAACTTTATAACCATGCCATATAACCCACATTCCTTCACACCTTTCTACTAAAAGCTAGGCTTGAAGGCGCCTGTCACATAGGCAATGAAGAAGCTGTGGAGCTTGGGTCACCTGACTGCGGGAGGGGCCCCAAACATCTAGCCAATCTATACACACACCTGATGTGCACTACCAGAGTGAGTCCCTGGAGTTACAACTTCTTTACAATTGTCTACTCGGATTGGCAGTGGCCCTCCAGAGTCTCCGGTCAAGGTCTTCCACATCGCCTACTGTCTGATCCTTACTGGAGGTGCCGAGGACTGAACCTGGGCCTTCTGTACGCCAAGTGGATGCTCTACAATTGAGCCATTACCCCTCAGATGTAGATGTAAGTTGAGTTGGGGGACTCCTGACCCAGCTCTTGTCCCATGTATTGTTTTGCTGGACCCTCAGTAAATATCACTGTGCTGATCCCCATGTTTCGTCTCACACATGGCTTTCAGAGGCCGCGTCAACACGTGGTTGAGAGAATCCATCTGTACATTTCCTTTACTCAAAATACTCCAAAAAGAGATTTCAGTGCCTGCCGTCTTAAGTGGCAGTCCATTCACATGCACCAAATGGTCCACCCGGTGCAGTCTAGTCTGGCTGGGAACGGCTCTTCGGGGTATCAGGCAGAAGAAGAAGAAGAGAAGAGGTTGGATTTATAGCCCACCCTTCACTCAGAGTCTCAGAGCGACTTAGAAACTCTTTTCCCTCCCCCTCCCCACAACAGACACCCTGTGAGGTAGGTGGGGCTGAGAGAGCTCTTGACAGAAACTGCTCTTTTTTCAAGAACAGCTCTTAACAGAACTGTGGCTTGCCCAAGGTCATCCAGCCAGGTGCAAGCGGAGGAGTGGGGAATCAATCCCGGTTCTCCCAGATTAGATTCACTGATGTTCCTCCTTTCTCCCCAGTGGAGACATAATGCAGAAGGTGGCTTGCAACATTCTCCTCTCCTCCATGTCATCCTCACAACAACGCTGCGAGGTAGGGCAGGCTGAGAGGGTGTGCCTGGCCCAAGGTCAACCAGCACGCTTCCCTGGCACAGGTGAGGATTTGAGCCTGATGGTCCCGATCCTAGTCCAGCACTCTAAGCACTACACCGCACCGGCTCTGTATGTAGACGTCTTGACTCTGTGTGCGGTATCCCACTGAGCAAAGCACTGACGTCGCCTTCTTGATCTCGGGAGGAACTCTATTTAGCAGAGCAGCAAGGCTAAGGAACAGTTCTACTACTGTGTTTTTCTTTCCATTCTCCTTCCTAATGTAATGTAACTCGTATGGCTTACAGGAACAGCAGTTAGCCAGAAAAGGGTTGAAGCCAGCCCTGAACACTGCAATCCCTGACCGCCCGGTGTTCAAAAATGCATGAATATATATAAATGCATCAGCAGGCAAAATGTCCATTTATGCTAACACAATACCTTTCTCGACTAACTTCAGAATGAGGTCATCTTTCTACTGTCTTTTACATTGAACTGAGAAAGGGGGAGTTAACGTTTAAAACATTCTTTTAGAGGTTTAACAAAGTTTTTTTAAAAAATTAAAAAATAAAACACGTTTTTAGAGGGCAAGATTTTTTTTTTAAAAAAATAATTGTTTGCTGTTAGACGTGTGTTCGCTTGTGGTGATGTAATGTATCCAGTCCAGACGAGTCCAGACAAGTCCAGAGACAAACGCAGAGCTTCGCTCCAAGAGACAATGGACTATGCGGATCCTAGCCCGCTCCAATCAGGGGGCTAGGTTCCCGGCCGAGAGCCTATGGGACTCTCGGCCACTGTAAATAACCTACAGGGAAGTAGGGGTGTGTTTTGGGTGGTGGTTTCTCGGGGGATATAAGCCGGCCTGCGAGCCGGCCAAAGTCATCTTGTTCCTGATCGAATAAAGTACGCTTTGCTGAAATCACTCTCTGTCTGCGTACTTTTCAGGTGAAAAAAGATTAAAGACTCACACTGGCAGTATTTCAATGCATATGTTGGCCCCTGCCACACGGCAGGGGATAAGTCACTCAAAGCGCGGCTTTTAAAAGCCATGCCAAAGTTGAGACGCTGCGGTGGGATCCCACGATCCCCTGGGCCGCGGCGCCATTTCTCCCCAGCACGATCAGATGCTGGGGAGAAAACACAGTTCAGATGGGGAGCCTGCCGAACTGCGCATGTCGGAGCATGCGCAGTTCGGCTAGGAGCCGGGGATGAGCTGGTGCAAAGACGCGCCGGTGATCCGACGGCCCGGCTTGCGGCGCTTCAATCAGAAGAACCACCCAGGTAGGTGGTTCTTTTTGGTGCGGGTTTTCGGCCGGGAGAGACGGATCGGAGACGGGCAAGCAACGATTCCCAGATGTTGCCATGGGATCGTGCCCGTTTGATCCGCCCCCGTTCTGTCTCGCTCCCGGACCAAAACCCCTTGTCTGAACAGGACCGTTGGCTACTTTACATGCACCTAAACAGAGGTTAAAGCGACATTAAGAGGTTAATGGAAAAAACAGGCTTGGAGCTGTAAGTCATAACACATCACAGTAAGAATTTGATTAGTTATTTCGGCATTCGTGGTGGTGGGGAATGCACCTTCTTTAGCATTTTATCAGAACAGAATTTCAAACGTTGCCATCAACGATTAAAAATGTGTATAGTAACACACATCCGATTTGAACCTACCACCACTCTTGTTTATAAGGTTCTGATATGAAAACAAATTGCATTTTTTTTTAAATAGGGACTGTTTCCCGAGGAAGGCCATTGAGCTGCTTTACCAAATACATAAAGTTAATGAGCAAACGTCCTCAAGATAAACGTCCTCAAGATAAATATCAATTGTGTGAATCGGCCTTGGAAACCCAAAACAGCCGAGGCAGTCTGTTTCACCTCAGTGAATCCCTGCGGCCGCTTCAGCAACATTTGAAAATGAAACAGTGGATTTTGAACAAAGCTTGGGGGGGGGATAAAAGAACCTCTGGCTTTTTGAAGGCTGAAATAACAGCATTAAGAAGCTTTGGTTTCTCCCCAGGACTATTTGGGCTCCTAACGCTGGGAGGGCACGGAATGCAAGCACAGCGTCAGCCAAAAAGGTGATGCTCTTTCGCAGGAGAATTGGGATAAAACTTTACTCTCAACTCTATTAATGTCAGCGGAAAAAGGCCAAGTGGCTAAAGGACATCTTACGGTTCTGAGCGGCTTTGCAGGCTGGCAAAAATAAAATAAAACGACAAGTCCCATACACAAGTTGCTCCACCTACTCAACAGCTGTGCTTTCAGCCATAGTGATGGGCCCCGTTTTCAGGATGCCAGCTGTGTGTTATTCACCCTGGGCCCTGGGATGTGAGTTTCGTGAGATTCTTCTTCTTCTTCTACTACTTCCCAGTCTTCCTAGGTGGAACCTTCCTGATTGCACTGAAGGGAGGGACAAGACAAGAGTGCCCAGCCAAACCCTGACCTGGATAGCCCAGGCAAGCCCAATCTCCTCAGATCTCGGAAGCTAAGCGGGGTCGACTCTGGCAAAGAGTTGGATGGGAGACCTCCTTGGAATACCAGAGACGGGAGGCGGGGGCAGGCTTCATTCATTCAGTTCTCTGAATATCCTCCAGACCCCCAGTAGGGGTCAGTCACCAGAAGTCGCCATGACTTCCAGGGGCACACACACACGCACATGCACATATGAAAAAATACAAGAGAGAGAGAGCGCCCAGCCAAGTACCATTCAAGTGAGATCAGGAAGTGGGGTGGGGGAGGAGTTCGACTAGTTTTGACAGTGTTGAAAAATCCTTGAGAGTTGCAATACTGGCATTTTGGATTGAAGAAGGCTTCATATATGGTGGTTTTCTTATATGGAATTCCCGTGTTGAATGTATGCCTCCAGTCAAGTACGGTATCCCCACAAAGGCTTAGCAAACCTTCCCTTTGTTATGCCTGCACGGGACTGCACAGAGAGATTTCTAGTTTCCATGGGCCGAATCCCACCAATCATCTCTACTAATGGAAGTGGGGATTTCCAGTGACATCCTCTTCCTGCTTCAGACCCCCACTGTGGCCCTGACAATGTTCCTGGGGGTCCCCCATCCCACGATGTGCAGCCTTTTGGAGAGACGAGCCTGCAGCAAATGCTGTGGTGGCGGGGGTGGGGGAGCAAGAAAGTTCCCTTTTTCTAACAGAAGCGTCTTTTGTAAGCAGACATTCTCCTTGGGATCTAACCCCACGCTGTGCTTAGCTTGACTGGCCAAAGCCATGTACTGCGCAGCACTGTTAAACAATTAGTCGAAATCTTCTTCTCCCCCAGTTTTGCCAATTTGAGAAATTCCTGGAGACTTGGGGGTGGAACCTGGGAAAGGTGGGGTTTGGGGAGCAACCTCATTGTGACATGATTCCACAGAGCCCGCCCTCCAAAGCAGCCATTTTCTCCAGAGGAACTGATCACCGTAGTCAGGAGGGCAGTTGTAATTCTGGGAGAACTCGAGGGCCTGCCTGGAGGCTGGCAATTCAAACTCCCCCCCCCCCCCCCCCCCCTCTCTTTCCGCAGCGGAAAAAAAACTATTCTTGGCCACAGGAAGAAGGAAAGGGTGACAACATAATAAGTCACCTTACTTTGTAATTCATTTTGTTTTGTGTATCTTAGTCAAAAATCTGTAGATGTCTGACAACGTGGAGCACCAAATGATGTCTTGGAAAACAAAATACAGTACAGAATGGCAGGTTATTTCCAGGAACCTGTCAAATGCGATGATTATTTTTAAGAGTTTGAATTATCTGCAGTAGGACAAAGACTGCCACGGAGAACTATGTCTCCCCGCATGAGCGAGTGCACCAACTGTAGACTTCCAGCTCCTACTTGTGGCGCCCTCTCACGGAGCTGTTTGTTCCGACTCTGTGTGGTCTTGATCCTCCTTGGCCATTGGGCCAGCAATGGATTAATCTGCCCAGGGTGATCGGCAGGGGTCATTTCCTGCAGGAGCCCACAGGAGCGAAGCTCCGGGAGTAAAGAGCCCAGGGGGCAGGCACATGCAACAAGCTCCACCCCCTGCTCCCAGCAGCCCTCAGTCAGAGCAAGAAGCAGCCAGGTAAGTCGCAGAGCTCCCCCAGGCTCCCCTCGATCCAAAACAGTCCAGTGGCAGCTTTAAGACCAAGTTTTATTCAGGTACAAGCTCTCCCTCCTCTGTGAGGGCAGATCTGCATGTTCCCCCCCCCAATAGCTAGCAATCCAAAACAGTCCAGTGCTGAGTGGTGGGTGTTGCCTTCTGACACACTTCTGGTGATGTTAGGGGGTGTGGCATATGCAAATAAGTTATGCTAATGAGTTATGCTAATGAGCTCCTGCACCTCTTTTTCTACGAAATGACCCCTGGTGATCGGGAAGGTGCCATCTTTGTGTAGGCTTTTAAGGCACACCTTCACCGGGATATCAAAAGCACACGGCTCACGTGGTATGTATGCTCCTTTTTTGACTCTGATCCAACAGAATTTACAAAGCGTGCACAGACAAGCGAAGCTTCATTCCTTATTCGTGATGTTCCCACACACGGAAACTGAAGGTGCACTTTGGAGGAGCACCATCCTCTCAAACAGCACTATGGACTGGATTCTACTGCTAAACTGGATCCTATGACACTTTTCCACTAAGTCTTCCTTCAAAAGGGAAAGACTTTTCTCAATGGAGAAGAGCTTTTTTTCTGATGGAGAAAGTCTGCCTTTCAGCTTCAGATTTCTGCAATACCAATCCTATAACATTATTTATTGGATGCCCCCATCCTGTTGACCCCATTGACCGACACTGTTTAATCCACCTTTAATGTCAGTGAGAAACGTGGACTATGGTCTATTATGCACAGGTGTTTTCCCTAGCTTTCACCATGCATGTCCGTTGGGTTTGGTGTAGTGGTTAAGTGCGCGGACTCTAATCTGGGTTCCCCACTCCTCCACTTGCAGCTTCTGGATGACCTTGGGAAGGCCATAGTTGTGGCACAGCTGTTCTTGAAAAAGAGCAGTTCCTGTCAGAGCTCTCTCAGCCCCACCTACCTCACAGGGTGTCTGTGTTGTGGGGAAGGGAAGGGAAGGGAAGGGAAGGGAAAGGAGTTTGTAAGCCGCTCTGAGATTCCTTTGGGTAGTGAAGGGCAGGGTAGAAATCCAATCTCTTCTTCTCCTCTTCTTCTTTGCCATTCTGCATTGATTTCCCTCCCTTCAGCACTCAGGTCACTTTCTGGCTACTGTTTCCTTGGGTTTTCTGAGAGTGCTTTTGTGCCGACCTTTTCCTTGTTTCACTTCCTAGTTGAAGGTAATTCAAAAGCATGCAGATTTCCTTGGATTTCCCCACTGTCCTTTTGCCACCCCTCAAAGGTCACTGCCCTGCCCACATGGAGGCTGTCCCACCCACTCTGCACCTTCCGCCATCCTCCCCCTTTCATTGGTGTACAAGCTCCATTTCCCCCTCATTTTTATTATTTTTCTTTACAAGCAGCATGAGTCTAGTGATATCACTAGTCTTCGGATTGCTGAATAAAAAATAAAATAATAATAATAAGAACAGGAGATTGGATTTATACCCCGCCCTTCACTTGGAGTCTCAGAGTGGCTTACAAACTCCTTTCCCTTCCCCTCCCCACAACAGACACCCTATGAGGTAGGTGGGGCTGAGAGAACTCTGACACAAACTGCCCGTTTCTCAAGGACAGCTGTGCCAGAGCTTGTGACTGACCCAAGGTCACACCAGCAAGTGCAGGTGGAGGAGTGGGGACTCAAACCCGGTT
This sequence comes from Gekko japonicus, assembly GCF_001447785.1. NCBI lineage: Eukaryota > Metazoa > Chordata > Lepidosauria > Squamata > Gekkonidae > Gekko > Gekko japonicus. The sequence continues at coordinate 1,239,136 of NW_015173132.1, forward strand.
CTCCCAGATTAGAGTCCGCACACTTAACCACTACACCAAGCTGGCTCAATAAAATGATGGGAGGGAAGTTTAAAAGGAGCTGTTCAAGGTTTAGTTCCCTACTGGTAGTGACTTGAAAGGGGGACTGGAGAGGAGCAAATGGCAGTGTCCCCAGTGCTGCATGTGGACAAAATAAAGGGGGTGATCATCAGCAAGGAATGAAATTGACATGAGATGGGGGGGGGAAGAGATTGGGATGGGTAGCCTAAAGCTTTGAAAATATTTTTCCCTTTAATGCTTTAGTGAACAAAGTTGTTTTTTTTTTGGGGGGGGGACCATTTCGACAGTCTCCCAAAGCCTAACATTAAAATGGTGGCTAAGCCACTCGGACCTTCTGCAAACTGCCAAATTTAAGAATCACTTGGGATAGACCCATTCCCATTTGGAGGGCAGAGTGTAATCTGTATAGGAGAGGCTCTAAAAAAATTGGTCAAGATCACGATCCGTGTGCAAGATCAAGTAAGAGAATCACAAAGAGAAAATCATGCAAACTGCACTAGGGCATCAGCAAAAATACTCCCCCCCCCCATTTTTTTTTATTTAGTGGCACAAGACTAAAAAAGCTCTTGAGAGCTTCTCCCGGGGGGCTCCTTCCCCATACAAATTGCAGCCCTGTGCAAACTGTGGTGTAGTTGCAGCTAACTTTGCACAGGTGTGCACGCACACACACGTTGCCAATAATCACAGCTTGCAATGCCAGTGTCAGTGGGTTCTACTGTGCATTCTGTACACTCAACATATTTCCCCATATTATGAGATCATGTGACTTTCCCATTTTTAACAGTAGCCAATAACACAGCGGAGAATCCCCTAGTGCTTGGCAATATGGAAAACGGGGCTTCTCAGCTGCTTGTCAGTTTCAACATTGTCCCCCCCCCCTTTGCCTGCATTCCTCTTTGTTCCCTTTCATTCAATGAACTGAGGCTAAAATGCATGCACAAAACCTGAACCACAAGGATCTAAATGGAAGAAGCTTGCTGGATGCTACTGCACAGCTGCAATAGAGCAATTGTGTAAATATATATAAAAAAATCCACAATAAAAAAATAAAACCTTGGACGCCACCCCCCCATGTCACAATTGATTCCACACTGATTTAAAAAAGTGTTTTGGTTTTTTTTTATTGTACCTGAAAAATAAATACACTGGAGGAAAAAGGAGGGTGCATGGTGGGCACAGAATCCGAAGTCAAGATTAAAAGCTTACTGCTTTGAAAACCTTGTTCTCCTGAAAGATGTAAAATACATCATTTGTCTTTTTCAGCTGTCTTCTGTCTTCTGCATCCTACGTGCACACTCTACCTGTATACTCCATACACTCTGGTCATTTTCGGAGGCCCTGCTTCAATCCCCCCCCCCCCTCTGCATCCTACGTGCACACTCTACCTGTATACTCCATACACTCTGGTCATTTTCGGAGGCCTCGCTTCAATCCCCCCCCCCCGCCATTTGAATCTAGACAGATGGCAACCCAAGAAAGGGCCTTCTGGGTTGTGGATCTCCCTCCCCAGGGAGATTTCTCTTTCTCCCTCGGTCAGTGTCTTCTGCTGGCAGGTAAAGATCTTTTTTATTGCCTGACATACCCCCAACCACAGTAACTACCCCTCCTTCTGGTGTTATCTGTTTTTATAGAATTATTTTTATAATTTTAACTGTATTTTAATCAACTCTATAGTTTAATATATATATAGTTTAATGGAGCTGCGATGGCTCAAGTGGTTAAGACACTGAACTGCAGGCTGTGGAAGGTCAGTAGTTCAGCACTTCGAGACCCGAGTGTGCCGCGTGACGGAGTGAGCTCCCGTCTCTAGTTCCAGCTCCTGCCAACCTAGCAGTTCGAAAGCAAGAAATTGCAAGTAGATAAATAGGTACCACTTCGGTGGGAAGGGAACAGCGTTCCGTGCGCCTTGCTGTTTAGTCATGCCGGCCACATGACCACGGACACGTCTTCGGACAGCGCTGGCTCTTCGGCTTTGAAACGGAGATGAGCACCGCAACCCTAGAGTCGGACTCGACTGGCCTTCGAGCAAGGGAACCTTCACCTTTACCTATAGTTTAATGATTTTTTTTTGTTTGCCGTCTTGTGGATACTGATCAGGTGGAAAGGTGGCATACAATCTACTACTACTACCACTACTTTGTTGCATCTGGGGGGGTCTCCAATTCCTCAACATCTAGAAGACAGGCAACACCTGGGTGGGAAAGATCCATGCAATCAGCTCTGGTAGCCTCACTCATGCCACAGCTGCATGGGACTGCACCATTAGGAAGTGCCTCCCAGGCACTCTGTGCACGCATGAATGTGCAGAAGCATAGAAAGAGCACTATAGCCACCTCTCTGTAAATCAGCCAATTTACCTGGACTACCTTTTAACAGAAGAAGTAACAATTCTTTCCAAATCTCCGCGAGATGGTTTTGCTTGAGCAAGAGAGCCATACTCCCCCCCACTCCTTTAGAAAGGTAATTATCTGAAAGTTAGGGTATAAAATACAAATGAAAGGCAACTCTTGACAGCTGCAAGATGAACAGTGATACACAGAGGGGTGGGAAGAGTCCTGGAAAGATCCCATGGGCAGAAAGTAGATTTATCTGCAATAAACATGACCAAAAAAAATCATCACATCCCAAGTTTACATAAGTTGATATTTGACAGCACGATAGCCATGAGCACTAGCCTGGATTCAAGATGAGTTTTTAACTAAAATAAAATTGGCTGAGGGGAAAACCAGCTTCAGACAGAAGAAATCAACTACAGTGAACAATTTATATATGAAAATGGCTCTGGTAGCACTCTGCATTAGGTGCTGACCGGGTGGGAGAGACCAATACATGCAAGTGAAAAGGGCCAGAGATATTCCAAGTGCACAAAACTCAGACCTACAGGGGGTGCACATATGGAGAGGGAAAGGAGGTTGTAATTGCTCACAGAGCCACTTCTTGAGACACAAAGGCCCTGAGACCACCACAAAAGAGTTCTTCCACATTCTCCTTTTACTCACTGATAATCAGGGCTTTTTTTGTAGAAAAAGGCCAGCAGGAACTCATTAGCATAATAGGTCACACCCAACAGCAGAAACTCATTAGCATATTAGGCCACACCC